>NW_024884800.1:13442330-13506182 GCF_019232065.1 Centrocercus urophasianus | reverse complement strand
TTTTTTTTTTTTTTTTTTTTTTTTTTTTTTTTTTTTTTTTGAAGTTACTTCTTTTAGAAGGCAAACAGATGGCTTTTAAATGATACTGCTGTTTTGTGCTTAATTGATAGTTTGTGCGCAAACAGTCAGTGTCTAAACTGAACCTGGGCACTGAATGGAAGCTGTATGATGGAGCTGTTACTGCTGCTTTCTGATAAATGATTGAATGATTGCTTTGAACTTACTTTAAAAAATGACTTTTAGGGATTAAAGCCTTCTACATAAATTATCCAGCTTTGAATGTACCTTGTCTTTTGTTTCACCTCTGGAGGGGGAGGGGGATGAATTTTTTTTTCACACTGAAAAATACTTAGCCTTACCTTTAAAAAGTACTTTAGCTTTTAAAATGTCTTTAAATATCTTCAGCTGTGGGGAGTGTTACTTTAATGCACATAAGAAAGGGCTAAACAGAAGTTCAGCATGTTACTGAGGATGCTGACCAAATGCCACCTGAATGCTGGCACGCGTGGGGCATCGCTGCCTCTCTTGGAAGCCTTTCCCAGTGTTTTACCACCTTCATGGTAAAGAAATCTTTCCCAGTTTCCTGTCTCAACCTCCTTGGTGAAGATTTGTTCCACTTCCTTGTGTCCTGTCATTGGCTACCAGTGGTGTGACTTGTTCTTTTCTTCCACTGCTACCTTTCGAATTGCTTTTTGTCCCTCCAGTTAATATTTGTTATGCATATTTCTGTCTCACTGTTGACATCACTTAATGGTGCAGTGAGCCCTAGTAGACTTTGCTGTATTCACTCAATGAAAAAGAGAACAGTTTGTCTATAACCAGATGAAGAAACGTTTTGCTGCAGGTCAGCGTTCCTTTGTGTGAAGGTAGAAACAAGACATCTTTCAGATCTGTGGTCTTTCACATGATCATGCTAGTAGTTAAAGAAGCTTTCTCAGTACACTGAAGTAAAGTTATGATCTTACAGTCTTCAGAGTAGGCTTTTTACATACAGGCTCTTCTGCTTGCTATGGCAACATAAACAATTAATACAATCAGATTTAAGAAAGAAGTGTTCTCTAAAATTCATGGAACTTAAACAGGGTATTTCTTGGCAATCCGTGGAATACCTGATGACAAATCCACACACGTGTGTGCTTTAGAATTTAAAACTTACTGCTCCAGGAGAAAAGCACCATCCTTTTCCTTCTACTTTCCAGTCTGTCCTAATCCCACAGATATTGCTTAGAACTTTTTCTTCTAGAGTATGGTTCAAAGAAGGGGAGCATGGAATAGATGGATTTGCAACCCATCTCTGAGTTAGTAATGAGGTCAGTTTCTTTCTGATTTTGTCTTGGTAAACGAACAGTTAAGCAGAGCAATCCTGTACATTACAGTCTCTAAATGGTAACAGCCCTGCTGATCTGTCATGTGTTATGGTGTGACCTTTGTACTTGGGCTTGTGCAGGGGGTGCTGGCCAGGCAGTTTCTCATGCTAGAAATATTTCCCATTGGGATGGACAATGGTATTTATGGCAGAGCAGTTGGAAATTACTCCGACTTTGACTTCTACTTTCATCATGATCCTTAAAGTTGAAGTAAACCTCAGTTTGCCAATCTAACAGCATTGTGAATTTCTTTATGGCTTATTCCTGGGTAATCTTCTGGTCCTGTGCTGGTGGAAAAGGCTTGAATGTCCTTACTCGCAGCGCTATGCCCTCATAGGAGTGGCCTGTACGTTTCTTCAAGGCTACTCGTGATTTTGTACCTTCTCTTTGTCTTACTTACATCCTACAGGGTTTGTTTGTCCATTTTTTAACAGGTTGAAGTGTCTTTTGGTCATGCTTGTCATCTCTGTGCTTTTTGGAGAAAGAGGTCAGAGTGGACTGGAGCAGTCAGAACTGTGCCCTGAATTTATTGTATGACATGTAACACAAAGGAGGGGTATTTTAGAGCTTGCTTTTCCCCAGTGAGGAGGTGGGGCAACATCTGTGATGGGCTGTGCGTGTAAATCCTTGGGAGTGCCAGCAGGGAAGCAGAGGCTGGGAATTCTTCACAGTGATGCACTAATTTGATATGATGTTGTTCGGTGTTCAAAACACTGCTGTTTTTTTTCCCCACAAGCAAAGGATTTTATTTCTAGTATGACAGAGAAATGTAGTATGATTTTGGGATGAAGATGTGAACACTTGTGTTAGAGCTTGTCTGCTTGATTATTTTCAGGCCATTAATTACTCTGTGAGCTGAACTCACAGAAATGTGTTTTATGATGTTTAAATCTACTCAGTGGCACAGTTCTTTAAAAATCAAATGCAAATGTTTCTTGTGAAGACTCTTCTTGTGAAGAGTCGCTTTTAACAGGTTATGAGGTTGCTTTATCATGGGAAAGTGCTTACGTGTTTAGAGAGGAAGTGCTTGGTGTTAATTTGCTAGCACTGAAACATTTGAAGATCTCTTCTGTTACTGCAAAGCTTGAACATAAACGTTCTAGCTTTCTCTATTGCCCTCAAACATGTTTTCTGAAAGATTCCCCCAACCAAGGGAGTTGCATGGTTGGAAATATTAAATGCTTGTTTTGCCTCATTAGTTCTCAAAACTGTTTCTTACAGCGGAGCTGACCTGGAAATGAGTAGCTGTGAATCTGTTACTCTTCTCTGTTGGTCTTCATGGGAGTGAAGTCCTTTCATAGATGTTCATCTCAACCTGTATAGCAGTGCCATAATCCTTAATTTTAGTCACTGTTGATCCTCCGTGGTGATACTCAGCCAGTAGGCAGCATGCAGGGCTGGTACTTGGAACACTCTGCATGGTGTCAGGAAAGGAAGTGAGTGGTGTGATTAAGACACACTCCTGTTTCTCTTATTTTGTGTGTACAGAGAAAAGAGGAACCTGCTTTATTTTTTTTTAAGATGAAAGATAAGAAAATCCATTTTATACTGAAAGAGCAGAATATTTTCCATGTTGCTGTGAATGAACAATGTTTCAAAAGCCGCATCTGTCTGTCAGACTTAGGAGCTTAAGGAAGTCATAGGATAGCTGAACTGAAAGCTTGAAAAACTGATAACTAAATTGGAAATGAAATGCCTGTGTATTAAGCTGAACTGGAAATAAAATATTCAGAATTCTTTTACTTTTCACTGTTTGGTAAGGACAGTAAAGCCTGCTTAGAATCAGGGGATCAATAGTATCACCTGGCATTGGCTCTTCTGCAGTTGCTGCAGCAGGGAGGTGCTTGGCAGTAGTTGAATGTGTCTGTATGTGCACAGATATGTCCTGCAGCACTTGAGAGGAAGTCCGGTGAGCTGCCCGGGAAACAGACACGTTCTCCAAATGTTCTCACTTTGCAGTGGTTTAATGATAATTTGGTGTGTTGGCAGAGAAATTGATCTATTGTGAATTTATTTTGGCAACAGCAATAAAAATCACAATTCCCTTTATTTGGTGAAATATTTTCATTTTCGGGGAGTAGACCAAACTGCGTAGGAATTCTCTTATTTTCAGTAGCATACAATATAGTTATCACCGAGCACCTACTTCTGTCATCTCTTCATATCTAAAGACTTGCTGATATGAAGTGCTTTAACTCACCGTGAGAGATATTAGATAGCAGTATCAAAGGATGGTGATTATCTTCTGAATTTATATGGGGCATAGTTGCAACAGTCGTTTACTACATAATGATTTCAATCAGATCCTATTTATGGTAGGAGTGTGATACGCAAAGAAAGACAAATATAATATTCTCCAGTTGTATTGTCTTATTCTTGGACTTGTGAAGTGGGTGGCTAATAGTTGGCAACATGCTTGCAGAACTTTGAAAATATTCTCCTGAGTAAGGCAGTGGGCATGTTTAAAGATGACCGCTAAGCTTATCTGTGTAACAAATACTGTGATAGCCTTATGGTGGGAAGCACTAAGAGGCTTTTATAGAACCATCTCAATTTAAAGCTCCAGGAGCTGGCACCTACACTGCTGAGGCGAAGGCCTGTCAGTGTAAGCACTTGGTCACCAGCAGAGCGAGGCCTTTGCGAGGACTGTGATGACTGAGGGCTGAGTGGTTGATAGTACAGTATTCTGCTTTACGTGAGGCCTTGGAAAGACTGTTTTTGTTTAGTTTTTATAGCAATGATATCAGATGGGCATCGGCAGAAGCTCAGCCCTAGATGCTGCTCGCTGTGTAATGCTTTTACACCTAGAAAATGTGAATTTACATAAAAATGTGTAAGCCTTTGAATTTGTTAATGTTTTTTAGTCTTTTCTATCTTTACTGTAAAACAGTTCTTCTGGTTAGAAATGGGTTGTTGCGTCCAGAGCTTGGAAGGAAAGGTATTGATAATGGAGTCTAAAAGATCACATCATTAACTTCAATTTCTTTCTCATGTTTCAGATTTTCCTTCTTGCTTGCCCTCCATGTCGGGCTGCAATGATTCTCTTCAGGTAATGCCTCCTGTTTACTACATTTCTGTCTACTTTGTATGATGTATTTTAGAAATTAATCACAGGTTTAAGTAATAAAATATTAAGATATATATTCAGTAGGAAAGGCATATCTGTCAGACTGAAAAATAGTACTTCAGAAAGGTAATGGCTGAAACTGACTGCACAGCCACATAGCTGTGGTTCTTTTGTTCTGATGGTTGTGGTCTCACTAGCAATATACCTTAGCTCAGTAACAGCTGAAACTACACTCCTCCTTCCACAGACTAATGTGTGCTTGCTTACTTAATTTTATGTGCCAGGTACCTTTTGATTATCCTCACCAAAAATTAGTGTTTGGTCTTCACTGAACACTGTACATACGCAATGTGTGTTTAGTTTTAAAAAGAACATTAACTAAAGCAAATCCTTGCTGATTTTGAGTATTTTTTTCCAAAGATAAGCAGTATTTTAGAACATATTGTTACTAATTTTTGAAACAGTAAGGGTTTCCAGTGTGCAGGAAGAGCCCAGTAAGTAGTCATGGGGAGCAACTAGTTGGAGTGTGGGGAGGGTGGTGGTGTTTCCCAGACAGAAAGGTAATCAAGAAGAGCTGTGGTTGCCACTACGGCGATTCACTCTGCTCTTTCTTGTCCTCGTATATGCGATGACTGGAAAAGTGATGCTGGGGGTCTGCCTTATGAAAGTGCTTTGGAAGTGCTGCTCTGTGGCTGCAACTTGTTCTTGCTGTTCCTTATTGGGGCAGGGAGCAGGCCAATTGCAGGGATACTGTAATAGTATCCCTTCAACTCAGAGAGTGCAAAATATGCCTGATGTCTGGGTTTTCCTACTCACTTCCAAAAGACTGGTTGCAGAGCAGTGGCCACTTGCTGCTTCTCACAGCTGATCTTTTTGGTTTTTGACACTCTCATATACAAATGACATTTGAAGAACAATTTGGGGTTTGTTTTACTTTTGAAGTTGTACACTTCAAAAAAACATGTAAAGATGTGCAGGAGTAAAACCTTATCAAATATACTCTTTCAAGCTCTGAAAGATAAATAAACAGCAAAATTCCAAGCATTTAACAACCTATATCATGATCTGGATTAACACAATTGGGCAGCCCAGGCCTTCTAGGAATCCAAAGCTCATTACAGAAAGCAGTCCTACTTAGGAAAGTATTTAAATGTGTATTTAAAGACAGGCTTTGTCCTCGTTATTGCATTTAACTGTGGCTTTATTCAAATTTTCTCAAATCACTGACTGCTTTTTATTGAAGAGATGTTACATAAAAAGTGAAAATACTGCATTTCATTTCTAGTCTGAAAACACCACTTCCTCTTTTCTAAGGTTGCAGATGCATATGCTGAATGGGGCTCTCTTGGCACTGCTGTTTCCTGTCGTTAATACGCGCCTGGTGAGTGTACTGTATCTTTCCTTTTGCTCCCTAATTTATTTCTAGAAGTTTTTTCACTTTTGGTTCATTTCACCTGTGGTTCATTTTACTGTATGTAGTTCATGTTACCAGGCTGTAGATTCCTGGTACAAACCTCTGTGATGAAACCAAAATTCCAATCCTGGAATTTTTGTGATTATGTTTATAAATCAGTGTGGGGAGTTAACACTGCTTTATCCTAGGTGGAGAAGAAAGTACTTTGACAGTACTGGCCTGGCCTCTGAACAGAGGCAAAACATAAGAGGCTTTGAAACTTCATAGAATAGGGTGTGGCATGTGCACAAGTCCATGGGACTTAATTGATGTATCTGGGGACCCTGAAGGAACTGGTGGATGAAGTTGCTGAGGCAACTGTTTGTTGTACTTGAGAAGCTGTAGCAGTCTGAAGTTCTTAGTGACTGGAAAGGGAGAAGACTAACTCCTTTTTTAAAAAGGGTAAAAAGAAAGACTCAGGAAACAACAGAGCTGGTCAGTCTCACCTCCGTGTCTGGCAAGGTAAGGCTATGGAGCAGATCCTCTTGGAAACTCTGCTAAAGCACATGGAAAACAAAGAGGTGACTGGTGACAGCCAACATAGCTTCAATAAAGGCAAATAGTGCCAGACAGATTTGTTCTACAATGAGGTTACAACGTTGGTGGATAAGGAAAGAGCAACCAGTATTATCTACCTGGCTTTGGGTATAGCATATGGTAACTGTCCTGCATGACATCCCTTTTTTTAAGTTGGAGAGACATGGATTTGTTGGATGAACCACTCAGTGGATGAAGAGTTGTCTGGATAGCTGCAATCAAAAAGTTGCAGTCAACATCTTGGTGTCCAGATGTAGATGTGTAAAACATGGTGTTCCTCAGGGGTTAGTATTGGTACTGACACTATTTAACATCCATGTTGGCTACGTAGACAGTGGAATCAAGATCATTCTCAGCAAGCTTGCACATGACACAAGCTGCATGGTGCTACTGACACACTGGAGGGGAGGGATACCATCCAGAGGGACCTGGACAGATGTAAGAGGTGGGCCCATGAGAACAATGTGGAGTTCAACAGGACCAAATGCAAAGTCCTGCAGCTGGATCAGGGCAATCTCAAGCACAAATACAGGATGGGCAACAAATCGTTTGAGAAATGCTGCAGAGCCCTGCAGAGAGGTATGTGGTGGAAGTAAAACTGAATAGGAGCTGCTAAATGTGCACTTGCTGCCCAGAGAGTCAACCATGTTCTGAGCAGTGTCAGAAGTGTAGCTGTCAGGTCAAATGAGGTGATTCTCACCTCTACTCTGCTGTTATGAAACCCCACCTGCAGTACTGCATTCAGCTGTGGGGCCCTCAGCATATGGAAGACTTGGTTGTGCTAGTCTGGGTGGCCATGTCTAATTTGCAAAAATCTTTTCTTTTCTGCAACCATTTAAATGTCTGTTTTAAAATAGAGTTCACTTAAATTCATCTGCTTACATGTTTACAGAGTCTGGATAATGTATTCATATCTATATTTACATAGCATGTGAGTTAATGACATTGTTAGGGACTTCAGACTCTGTTACAAATCTCATTAGTGATTGTCCATTTACAGATCTAGGCAGTCTTAATAGGATTAAGTCTATAAATCAGCATCTGTATTGAATTTTGATGATACGCCATGTTGACTGTTCACACTGGTATCTAGGAGACTTGAAAACTAAGTCTTACTTTGGACTTGTGTATGCTTTCCTTCTTCCCCTGTTTAAGATAAGAAAAAATTCCCCTGAGACGCAGTTTAATTACTGGGGAGAGGATTATCCATCTGTAGGCTTTTACATATCAGTAAGGACTTTCCTCACTGTATGAAACACATGCATGCACAGAAAGTTCAATCATTATTCAGATTTTAGTAGTAAAATATCCATAGAGTTTATTCAAGTTTTATTTTGTCCTTCCTTCTCTGCTAACTATGTATATTCTTTTCTACAGAGATGGAAAAATATATAAAGCATTACAAATGGGAAAAATACATATTCATGCATGTGTGTGTCTATGTACATATATATACACATATATAGCTGCTTAAGTGCAGTTTGTCGGTGTGTTTTACTAAAACTAATTCCTGCTGAAGGGACATTAAAATATATATATACTTACTGTACTGATTTTTCCTGAGAAGTGGGAGCACAAATCTCGCTCTGTATTTCAAACTTTCTGGTTCTTAAGTTTAACATAAAATACTTTTCTATATTACCTTCTCCGATTAAAATGTCGAAATATTTAATTATTAACTTGTGTTTTCTGTGCTATTTTGAAGATCTCATTTAAATGAGGGAAGTGGAGGTTAAACAGGAAAAATATGGACTGCTTATAAAAATCTGTCCTTAATTAGGGATAAAGGAGGCAAAGGATAATGTCCAAGAGCAAGTATTTTTGGAATAAATACAGCTTAGGTTATTTTTGGCTTAACAGCTGCTTGCCAGGCTCGTCTCTTTTCAGTGTTTCTTCAGGCATAAAATAATTTGGGTGATATTTTATAGCATGGCTGCTTTGGCCCAAATTCTGTCATGGTAGATACACATTCTGCTCTGTAAATGTCACTGCCATTTACACTGACATTGTAACAAAAGCAAGAAATTTCTCTTGCAACTTAGGAATTAACAAACAAACAAAAAATACATTAATTCTGTCATGTTGTTTTATAGTATCTAAATGAAGAGATGTTTGACTCGGCCAAGAATATACCTCATCTTTTTTTGATTTCACTGGTACAGTATTTTAAGATGTATGTTTTAGTGTATACATTTCAATACAAAGACGTGTTCTTAATTGTCTGTAAACAGTTATAATATATTGTGTCTGGCACAAACTAAGAGCATGAAAGATTGGGCACCTGACACAACTATTGCTGTAGAAGTGGGGAGGGAGATGCTGTCTAGGGGCAGACGAGCAAGAGTTCTGAGGCCTGTGTGCACTGAAAAGCAGGAGACTGTTGTCTCATCACTTTGTGAACCTGTAAAACCAAACTGGGATATTTCACTGAGCACTAAGGTGGTTGCTGTTACCTTTCATCACATAAGATGTGTTTTAAGCTTAGGAGATGCATAGTTTTCATTGTCTTCAGCTGACATTCTGCTTATCCTCTCTTCCAAGTGGATTGCCTCTTGGTTATCTTACAGATAGCAGATGCTTACTGTAGTTCCTTGGTAAATTAGCCTGCTAGCTTGGCAAGTTCAGCAGTAGGCGCATACACACCAGCAAATTGTGAATCATGAGTGAGGAGCAGGAGAAAATATTAGAAGTATGTTTTTTGTTTGTAAATATCTTCTGCATTTTGCAGTTTATGGATAGGGAATGAAAAGTTAATTGCCACCTTGTGGGTGATGGATGGATGTTTAGGAACTAGTGGATTTGTACATAATAGAAGCATGGAGTTATAGGTTACCATAAGATGAATGCTTTGCTGTGCTTAAGATGCTCAGCTAATCAACTTAGTATTTTCAGCACTGGAAGGGCACCGCTTTGGCAGGAGGGGAAGGGAATTGTGTTATTTAAGGAGCTTGAATGATAGGCCTATTTATGCTACAAAATGCTGTGGTAAGAACAAGTCATCTGGAGTCCATCAGTCTTCTGGTATGTGACATAATGAACTACCCAACTAGCTTCTCAAGTTGTGAGGCAAGTGTACACATTCATGTAGTGAGTGATAACAAAGCAGTGATAATGGTTTGAGATCTAGCCTTAAATGCTGAAGTCTTGCATCTGAAAAACTCAATCAGATTTTAGCTAAAGATGTTAAGACATTAGAGATGATGCTAAAGGAATCGTATTGTTAGAATGCCAGGTGGGACCCTGGAAGCAAATGAGAAATACAGAAGTAAATAACTTCTTTCTACTCTGTTTAAGTGATATGGGATGTTCTAATATCCTAGCTATGTGAATAAACTCGTCTAACTACCACATAAACCAAGCCTTCAGAGTAACTGTAATTGTTTGAACTTCCGTATTGCAGTGATCAAATTTTAAAGGAAACTTGCTGCTGGTTTTAAAGTAAATGTTGTTGTTTGTGTTTTGTTCTTTTTTTTTTTTTTTTCCAGTTGATGTCCAGAAAATTTTAATATAAAGTGAAAATTAGGACAAGTCCCAGAGATATTGAACTTGCTGGGATGCAGCTGGGATGGTGCACTTCTGATGTTTCCACAAGCTGCTGAATTCTATTATTAGAGCTATTTGGCTTGAGAGTTACACATTCTAAATCTGTTTTAGGAACAGAATCATACTCCAAGCAGTACTTACTGTACACAGTGTGCAGTACCTCTGATCTTTATCCACTGCATTTCTATTGCACGTTAGGGTGATAAACAATTCACAGCACTTAACAGTTTGCCTGAGACGTCTTTGAACAGCAAAATGGGATAAGTTATGGTAGCATGTGGCATTATAGCTAAATTGGCCTAATCTGTCTGGCACAAGGAAAACTAACAGGGCAGTTTCATGCTGGAGTCTGTGGGGAAACTGCTTTGGTTGCCAGTAGGTCCTAACGCCCATATTTCTGCATCTTTCAGCAGTTACCTCTGCTATGTGCATCAAAATGATACCTGTAAATGCAACCTACAATCACACCTTTACTTGATAATAAAAATCTACCTCCTGCTGGTGGTGTGAAGTAGTCCAGATATTCTCTCTAGAGGAACTGGAAAAATGCTATTTCTGAAACTGATATTATTCATTATTTAAAACGTTTTTACACTTAACTCTGTAAATGCCTGATTGAACCCAGAGTGTCATTAATGGGAGCTGATCTGTACGATAAAAATGGACTGACTGTGAGACAGTGATGTCTTATGAAACACAGTAAACCTCATGTATAATGCTGGTCAAATACTCAAAACCCTGATGGAAGGAGAAATGCATTCTGTTGAGATCAGTGTTGCACTGAGCTCCATGTTCTCCTGGCTTTCTTAATAAACTTCATCCTCAGTAGCTGCACACCAAAAAAAAGGTCTCTTACAGCTTGTCAGAATTTGGGTGTTTTATAGGTTGGAATCCTGCAGGCTTTTAGCCTACCTGGATTTTCTGGCTTTTGTAGTCTGGTAAAAGTAGTCACCTTCCTAGTCCTGTGATCTACTGCATCTTTACTCTGCAGGCATAACAGATGCCTTCCTATAACTCTTAAGACTGAGCTCACACTTGCTAATAGTTTGGTAGCAAGTACAGATGCTGATTCTTTCCCTCAATATACGTTCTCTGCACTAACAGGGTTAGCTGAAAATGAGAACTAGATAAACCTTAAATTAGTGCTGCTTTAAGGAAATTCAGCTCTCATTCTCTGTACTGCCTGGGTTGTGCAGAACAGCTGTGAGGATGGATGCTGACTGACACACCTATTTGAAACTTTTTTGAGAATATGTTTTTGTAATGTACAAAGAAAAGGATGTGTGACAGGCAACTGACACACTGCCCCAAAATACAATGGGAAGAAATAGTTGCAGTAAAACTATGGGAAGCTGCTTCAGACTTTCACACGTCACATGAATGTTTAATCCTTCTCTCCAGATGTTTTTTGCAGCCCCGGTATTCCTTTTATTTCCTCATAACATTTCTTTCTCTCTCTTCACATAAATGGAGGTTGCTTTTCTGCTCTATGTCAGGTAAGCTGGAGGTGCCTGAGCTGCAGAAATGCCCAGGTAGTGTAGCAGTGGTTGGAGCACTGGGCAGCTTCTTGGCCTTTTGCCAGCGTCTTGTTGGGTGTCTTGTTGGAATGTCTGCTGGAGAAATGAGTCCTGATAAAACTCTTTTCAAAAAGCCCCTTCTTTTTCTTTGTCTTTGTGTATTTTTGTTGGCTTTTTGCTTGTTTGTTTGAAGTCTTCACGTCTGTCTTTGGACTGTTCTGATCTTCTCTGGCACTATTTCTCCTCTGCCAAGTAAGTCATTTGCTGTCACAATCCTGAATGTGCTGAGGGGTAACCATCACTCATTACCAAGGCCTAGCAGCTGTTTGCCCAACGAGTTTTATATTTAGTATACCTTTATATTCCTCTTCTCTGATCTATACTGTGATTTGTTTTACTAGTGAAATAAAAAACCTGTTTGTGTTTTTAATTTCTGGATTACTGATCACATTTAAGAAACTAATTGTCAAAGATTACAAACCTGATTTACTGCTGATGTTTAAGAAAGCAACTGATACAGAATGACTAGATTGTGCTGGCTGTGCTATATCCTCTAGGTATAGTACTTGAGCTGTTGTTACGCATACACAGTTGAAGTATAAATAATTAACAGAAGGAGAAGTACTGCTTTCAGAAAACAACAAAGTAGCAACCTCAGAGTCCACTGAAGAGCTGCTGCCTTGTCACAGTGGGTTTAAGCTAGTTTAAATGGGTCTTGTGCTGCGCTTTCTGATGGGAAACTGTCATCTGAATATCTAACTTTTCAGCTCAAGTCTGCACTGAATTGAGATTATTTTTTCCCCATGCTTAGTGCAGTCAATGGAAGGAGCTCACTGCTTCTCTAGGACAGAACCAGGTTTATGTTAGGTTACCCTGTTGCACGCTCAGAGAACTGCTGTTGACGGCTGCGATTTTTACTCGGAAAGAACAAGGTGTGCTCTAATCCTTCTCCAGACAGTTTCTCTTTCCCTTGGATTTGCAAGCGATGAAATGGTGTTTGTTTAGCCCAGTAGCTCTGAACGTAACTGACCTCTCCCTGGGATGAGGCTCAGTGCGTGCTCGCTGTTCTTGGCACTTAGCAGAGGACCTTTAAGCATGTGCCTGGGGAGTGCGGCACTTTGGAATCTGCATCATAGGCTGCTGTTCTTCCTGGAAGAACAAGGCACCATTTATTTTTGAACAGAAACATCGTTACCACATGTTAAAAATGAGAGGTCTGAATACTTGGTTACAGAGTGCTTTCTTAGCATGTTTTGATATTGTGTGTTATATTAGAGGAATGGTTGTGAATGTCAGTGTTGTTTAATATATTTTGAAATGTATGTGATTTTATATCGAAGTCAGAACCTATGAATGAATGAGGAGCAGATCTGCTTTTCTGCAAATAGGAATCTTTAAAGGAGAAAAGCTTACTTATCAGTAGCACTTACTTTCAGTATCAGGGTAGTCTGTACTTTGTATTCATTGAGACTGTCAGGGAGCCTAGAGTGCAAGTTAATAGCAGCAATGGATAATCTGTCCTTTTGTCTTGTACCATTAGTTACTCTAAAACTTCAAGGAAGGGATGGGACAAAATGCAGGAAAGCATGATGCTGGTAAGGGAGAGAAGAGTCTAAAAATACATTAAATAATTGGACTGTTAATATTAGTATACCAGCTTGAGGCTGGTGCCTCTTGGGAGCAAATAGCCAGTATTTCTGGCACTCTGTAGGGACAGGTGGATGGAAAAATAGGGTTTTTTAATCCATACTTCACCGGTTTGCTAGGAGAGGGTACCATCCTTTAGAGTGGCTGCAAGGTTTTCCCTCTCAGAAACAAGGAGAGGACAGGCCTGGGGCCGGGCACCAGGGCCTGCTGCTGAGATTGACGAAGCCCAAGTTCAGACACATGTGGCCTTTGTGAGCGCCTACAGTCAAAGGCAAGATGGACCAACACAGCTCTTCAAGTCACTTTATATTGTGTGAGTAGCAGGTTTTTTGATTTCTGAATTTCTCAGTCTCCATCGCTTGCTGAAGTGCTTGGTTGCTTTCGCAAAGAAGATCTTTATGTCCTGGCTCAACAGGTGATCCCTTCCTCCTTCTCTTTGCTTTCAGTTTTCTCTTACAGCTACAAGATACCTACCTGCAATCTGCAAATGAGTGTTTTATGGGTGAAATAACTTACAGATGAGACCTTTGGAACTGGGTGAGCCAGTTGCTGCGCACAGCTTCGTAGCCCATCTTTTGTGTGTGTTCTTCTGTTTGTTGTCTGACTGCACAGTGTGAGTGCTTGGCTGTACAGAAACTATGCGCTTTCAGCTCTATGCCAGGAAATGCACCCATCTTCAGAACAAACAATCTTTCACAGTGGAAAAAAGAATGTTTTGTTTCACACAAACAAAAACACTGTCAACACTACCGCAGGAAAACAACTGTCGCTCTGTTCTAAGAAGTGTCCTGAGCATCGTGTTTGTGTAACTGACCCTCACAGCTCAGTGAGTGCAGGAGCCCTTCTGAAAGAACAGAGACTGAACAGAGCATGCTGCTTGGCAGGAGTAAGTGTAAATCCCATGCTGTGTTGTGTGTATCAGGAGCTGCTGTTTCTCAAATGTGTGTGCTCCACCAGGTAGGGGTACAGGTCTTTCCTCCAGTGAGAAAAACTGTTAGCTTCTTTCTGAATTTTTTTGATCCCCTTTCTTTGCTCTCAGTGTCTTTCAGTGGGCAACAGAAGAAAAGGTTCAAATTCACTACACCTCACAACTTTTGTGAAGCTCTTGCTTTTGCCTGCTATTATCTCACATACTTTTATGTTTTGGTATAGAATGCTTGGAATAAAATCACCCAGCAGATTGGAAGGTTTTTTGCTGTCTCCCAGGAGCTGGCAGAGCATCTTGGAGTTTGCAAACAGGACAGTGTTAGTGTCAGGTGTCAGCTTAGGGATGCCAACACTAAAAAATCCAGCTGATGGTTTTAACATCTTAAAAAAAATCTTTTTTTTTTTTTTCTTTCTTAGAATTTCAAACCTCACTGTATTATTTACCTGCTGTTCATTAGCTGTTCTATAGGAAGAAAACTGAACTGTGTGAAGATCCTATCTTCAATTCTGTTGATGTAGAAATTTTTGTAATGTTCCTGTTTCAATATTCTGAGTTCATTGTCTTGGAACAATAACAAAAAGGGAAGGCTCTTACTGATTTTTTTCTTCCTAGTTATTTGTTTGTTTAAAATTGGAACACAAGCCAAGAAAGTAGTACTTGCATCTGGTTTCATGTTAGCTTGTAGAATGACACTACATTTGAGTCAAAACTAATGGCTTTGCTTTACTCCTATGAGAATTCAGACTCAGCAGTATTGTCCATTTTTTCACATCTGAAGTAAAATAGTAAACCATGTTTTTTCAGCTTTGTAAGGAAGCTGCTACAAGAGTTGAATTGTGAATTTTTTAATTTGAATCTGTTAACAGATATAGGCAAAAGCAATTACAGATGGAACGACATTCAGAGCAGTCTGCCACTTCTTCTAGCTGATCAAGAGCTAGAATTAGTTGGGCTGGGATTAAGGGGCTCAGATTGAACTGGGAGTTGTGGTTCAGGTTATTTTTAGCAGAGCATTATTTTAGTACAATCTGTCTGACTTGTCCTGAAAAAGTTACATGGATATGTAGATGATGAATTCAGTTTTGCAAAATCTGTGAGCAGGTGAGGAAAACTCGATTTACCGCTAACTGATTACTTGTTTATTTGCATCCTTCTGCAGCTTGAAGACTGACTGATGTCATCTGTTGTGTTAGAGACACTGAGCTGTTCCACACATGCATGCACATTGCCATAAAGCAAGCTGTTCTTTGGATTTTTGCACAGAACCCCTTAGCGATTTCTTTCATGTATTTTAAAATAGTTGGAAGCAAAAGTCATTTCTGTGGAAATCCATCTCACACAAACTAACAGGAAAATTTTCTTTTCTAAGTTTGTCATGTTTGTGAATATAGTTCCTGTTTTGATTACTTTGGGGTTTTGCATTGTTACTGGAAATTTAAATTAATGAGGAAAAGGAAAAGAGCAATTTTATGTTTTGCCTCCTTTGTTGTGCTTCAGACCGATTTTGAGAATTCTCATTGACAAATATTGCATTGTGTTTGTGATGAGGGAGATGGAATGGGTACAGCTAAGTGCATTTTCTAAGCACTGACCATTAATGTCTGCCATTGCTTTGGTAACGGTCATAGATGACAAAAGAACTGAACAGAATGCACTGTGATGGGGCATAAGGAAAATGGTTCCAGTTGTTAATGATGAAATGTGTTTACAAATATTTTTCTTCACAAATATTTTTCCTTATTCCTCAGCTTCCATTTGAAATGGAAATTTATTACATCCAACATGTGATGCTCTATGTTGTGCCCATCTATCTGCTGAGAAAAGGAGGTAGGTTGGCAATTTACCCTTCCTACGTTGAATTGGTTCTAGCCATTGAACTAGCTGTTCTAAATGGTTACCACAAAGTCTGTTCTTGCTCTCTGCTGTATGTTGTTACCTAACAGTTTCTGGTGGTATGTATGTTGGAGTTGCATCTCTGATAACATAAAACAAAGATTTGTGTGTCTAGTATGTGTTGGCCTAATGTGGTGTTGTCTTGAGTAGCCTCTGGCATCTTGTAATGTTCTAAGTTGTGTGCTGTGTCTTCAAGACTTGCTTTCTTGCATGTCCCTTGTGAGATGCATTAGGACTGTGAGCTAGCTTGCTTGACATTCATTCTACTATCTTGCATTATGTTGTACTATAATAGTTCATAAAATCTGGAATCCCAAATCATTCCACTGAGCAGCAGTACTCTGACCATTGCTCCCTAGAAGTTAATACAGTATATCTGCATCTAGTGTGATGCTCTCTCCCCCTCAGCATTGATTTGCCTCGACCTGCATTTTCTATCAGAGCTGAATGGTTTCATACAGGAAATAAAGTATTGTAATGTATGGTCCAGCCTTTCAGCAGCCTTTAATGACAGTACCAGGGGTGTGATGTCAATTTACAGAATACTTAGAACAAGCTCAGCCTCTTCCACTGTGGTGTTTTGTACTTTATACCAGTAATCACTTAGGATTTGCAATATAGGTCTGTAACCTTTTTCCTGCCCACTACTGAGTGAAACTAAATAAAAGTGATACAGAGGGTAAAGTACCGTAATTCAATAAGCCACCCTTTTCTCTCTTGCTAGTGGCATACGCTGGCCATGCTTTATTTTAATCCATCTTTGGTAGTGCAGTTTGTCAGAATGTTAAGATGTGATATAGATGTAGAAATTATGCAAACCTGTAATCGTTACAGAAAGGAGAGGGCAAAGAAGAGTGACCAGCCACGTGCTGCTGTAGGCAACGCCGCACTCAGCTCATGTGGTGTCACCAGCTCAGTTCTTCTGGTGTCTTTGAAGTTCCTGTGTCACTTTCAGATACTTGTTTGGGGCTGATAAGACTGTAGTCTGAAGGGCTTTGTGTTGTACAGTTGTCACCCATTACCTGTGTTCTGGTAAATGTTCGCATGTTATCAGTGTACAGGTATTTGCTGCCATCTAATGTTGAAATGATAGCAGTAATGTTTCTACCCAAACTGTTGGCTAATTATTTCAATAGAGATTGCCTCAGACTGTGTAACTAATAATTCTCCAGTTTCTTAATGTGGTCAGCTCCTGGCCACCTCACTGACTGTAATATCTCACTAACAAAAGATCCATAAAATTTTTAAGTAGTTATGACTAATGCCACAGGAGATAATGTATGAATGTGGTGAAAATTAGCTTACTGTCATGTGCCAATACTGTCATTTTACTTGCACTTGCTTAAAGATGCTTTGAGTAGATGATATCCTTTATTCTGACTGTATCCCATGCAAGTTGCTTTATCACCACTGACGTTGATTGTCATGCAACTTTGTTTTTGTATTTTAAGCAGAAATTTCCATCAGAGAACTGTTAGTTATCATAGGGAGAAGTAAATTGGTAGAAAAAAATGGAAAAATTGAATGGATTTTATGTGGAAAAAGTGTCATCCTTCACTCCTTTTATTGGAGTATTTGTTGGATATTTACTGATACCACTGACTGCTTTGTTAGGAACTCTATGTGTTAATATTCCTTTAAGGAGGATTGAGCAGAGATGATTTGAGGCTCGTTTGGCAGAGAATGGCATGTCAGATTTTGTTGGCATGCTAATCAAACATCAGTCATGCACGCAGACTCAGTTACCTGTTAAAGTGTTTTCTTTTGCACAGGAAACTGGGTAACAGTAGGTGTTACTCCTTACAGTGGAGACGACAGGTCATGTTGCGCTGCCAGTATCACCTTCATGTCCCTTCTTGTCAGTGTGCAGACAGTACCGTGCTTAGCATCAAATTGAAGGGTGAGCTCTGAGCATCTCTCCAGCAGTGTCACTCAATGAACTCACTGACGGCTCATTGCTCAACGATGTGTTCCTATTCAGGGATTAAGGCATCTCTCTCCACTGATTGAGTACAAATTTCATTACTTAACCTTCTAACATGCTTCCTTTCTAAAAGTGCAAGTATTTATGTATATATATGTATGCATGCCAGCCTAGGCAAACTAAATGCTGATTTGGTTCGTATGTCTCTTAACTTCAGTAAGAGGGTCTTGTGTATAGCAGAGGTAAGTGCAGATATAATAGGTCAGCACAGATGATTCTCAACTCAAGGGAGCTCTTTCATGAAACACATCTGCTATTCTCAGCTTTCTTGCTGGATGAATATTGCCTGTGAACTCTGCCAAAAATTAGACTAGTCTCTGGCAGGACCCAGCATTCCTGAAATAGCTGGGTAGGCTGAACCAGAGCAATAGAATGGATGCAGAATTGTGGATATGGTTGCTGCTTTTTGTTGTCCTCGGGAGTGAGACCCTCACTGCCCTGTGAGCTATGCCATGGCTTTGTAGTTCCTGGATTGGATTACTGTGGCATCAGATGAATGCTAGGACTTGCAAAAGGGAGGTGAAAGAAATAAAGTGTCAGGGTGGAGGGAAGAAGATGGAGACACACGAGTGTGAATTTTGATCAGGGAGTCAACCTCTTCATTGAAAACTCATTAATTACAACTAAGCTGGACTTCTGAAACATACAAGTATGCTCAAGTAAGTATGCTTTCTGCTACTGGGATACAGATGGCTGGTAGAAGGCATAGGGAGATGGCAACTGACCAAATGTGATGTCATGAGCTGTCAAAGCTGTTTCAACAGTGCATTAATTAACCTGACCTTCTAAGAACAAAGTACTAGAAACTTTCAATTCTGTCTTAGAGGACTGAGTTTTGCCAACTGTATACTCTTAACACAATGAAAAGTTTCCAATTTGCACTTCAGTAGCCTCAGATCTCATTTTCTGACCATCGTAGTCCTTAAGCTACTTTGGTCAGGTTTTTTGAGGGATTTGACAAGATAAGGTGTGCCCCTGATTTCAGAGCTTCAAGTGGAATTGTTATTTTCTGAAAGTCGTGACCAAATGGTATCATTCCACAGTGGTTTGGAATAAGAGTTAATTTCTAGGGACTCCCTCACAGCAGTGTTTAGATGCTCCTTCTTGAGTTCTGGGATCCCCACTATAGTTTGGTAGATCTAATAACTTGATGAAGTTGGTGTTCTTAGGGTTTTGTTACTTTAAGGAGCAATCTGGTGTATGAACAATACCTGAAGATCTTACATGCTTAATCAGAGGCCTTTGTATTGGTGTCACTTAATTGCTGCATGGTTCTGACGCTTGCTCCTGCAGGGGGAGATAGTCACTAGCATTCACTCTGCTAACATGGCTGTGCAAATTCTCAGAGTTCACAGTTCAAAAGGAGGTTGTCCACACTGTGGAGATGGTAAATTAATTCAGCTACAATTTAGGAAATAAAAAAATCTCCTTTTGGGCAAACTCCGGACAGTCATGTCAGTCTGCCTTCGTTTCTTTTTAAGAGCTGATTGTTGTACAGCTGTGCACAAATGGACAGATAGATTGATCCTCAGTACTTTAGTAGGTAAGTTGTTTGCTAGGAGTAGAGAGAGGCTTTTCAACTTATATGTATTTCTCATAAGCAAAAAGAAACTTTCTCTCTGACTGAAGTCATGAGGCCTTTCTCTTTTTTGATCTAGCTGCCTTCAAAGGTGGCAATGGAAGAGAAGAATTTCTCTGGCAATGTGAGAAAGTCAGTAGAAGCTCACAAACTTCCCCCTGCAACAAAGCATGCTGCTGTGATCTTTCAGAAATTGGACAGAAGCTGCTTTGTAGAGCCAGCTTTCTTAAGGACACTGCAGTGTGTTTTACCTAATGAGATGCTGGGCTCAGTTGTAAGATGTAGGACACATAGAAGAGGCACAGATGGAAGGATCAATTTTCCTGTATCTGTAAACAAGAAAGTACAACTAAAGCAGCTGGAGAACCAAACTTGTGCTCTCCTTTTTGCTGCTAAGGACTTGCTGGCAAGAAGGGGATATCAGCACATTTAAACACATTTTTAGCTGTTGTACCCTTTCTCAGCCACTTTGCCACTCTTGCTTGTATTTAATGATAGTCTTCCATATCTTTTAAATGAAGTTACAGATCAGGGTTTATAGTGAACATTAGCAATCCAGGAAAACTTTGATTATGTATTTAAATACAGTTAGGTTGTCATAAATCTAGTTTATCTCCAGCCTCAGTGAAATACTTTATAATGAGGAGTACATCTCTTCCACTGTAACTCCTAATTACTTACAGATCTGTGAAGTGTTGTGCATTGTGTAAGTCTCACTCTCATCTGATCATGCTCCTGCTCTTCCCTTGACAGTTCCTGCGTTCCTATTTCAGCATTGCTCTGCCCCTGGATCCCCTGTGTTAGATGTAAGTGGCTGGTGCAGTGCCTGCTGTGCTTGGAGCAGAGTGCTCAGAGCAGTAGGGTACTTGTGTTCAGCAGCAAGAGATGTGTGCTGCTCTGGCTGTAGGCTCATACTGCAATCTCTTGTAGTGCGGCCATTTAGCATAAGCTTGTTTGATTTAAGGAAGCTGGAGAGGAAGAGGAGGTGACGGTGCCTCTGCCACATGACACATTGAGCTTTTTGCACTAAGCACTTATGGTTTCTATTGTGAAACACTTAAACTAAATAAGGGTGGTGATGTGGCATTGTGTGAATGGGCCCAAGATCTGTTAGTCTTCTCTCTGCATGTAGAGACAGAAGTTTAGGAGAGTATTTTATCACTACACATACATGTACAAGGAAGAGGAAGAACCTTCCGTATAGTTATCAACAGTAGTTTGTGATGGGAATAGATAATACAAGATCCCAGGCTGATTTTGACAAGCATAGCTGACAGTCAAGAACTAGAAATCTCCTGGCATAAGGCAGTATATGAAATCAACACATGGATTTGGAACAGCTAGGGGGAAATAGCAGATATCAGGTGAGAACTAGCTTATCCTTTTGAGAACATCTTTTTCTCTGCTGGAAGGGAAGCTCTAGGCTATCTTAGTAGGCCAAAACATATGCATTATTGGAAATAACCCCTTAATTAAGGGAAATAAAGTGGAAGCAAGCTTGCCCTCACCTTTTCTTCAAGCTTTAAAATGAAGAAACCGCAGTAGCTGCTGAGTTCTGGATTAAGCAGGCCTAGCTGTACTTTGGAGGGTACAAAGCTGAAAAATCTGTACAAAATACAGTGGGAATGAAAGCAAGACATCAGGAGCAAAGGATGATTTTAAAACTACTGAATTAAAAAAAGAAAAATTGTACTATATTTAGGTTCTAATTCTCTGGTTCAAGCAGAGAAGTAATTCTGTGCTGCATCTTATTCTACTTTCTGCTAAATTGCGCTCAGATTTTTGCAATCCTATTTTTTGTAAACTTGAAATAAGTAATTCATAAGTTAACGATGCACTTACAACACTGCAAGTAATGTGAGGCTTTGTGGGGAGAGATGGAAACTAATAGAAAAAAAATTAGAAGAAATTAAAAGAGTCTTTACATTGATCTTTAGATTATTAAAGCCATGCTTCCATTTTCTATATGTCAAAATTAAATGCATAGCTTGTTCAAGGTCATACAAATACTTGTTTCAGAAGCTGGTGATGATTCCTAAGCCCTTCAAACCTATGTGAAATCCTTCCTATCAGTGCTGCTGCAGTTTGATCTAAACTGCAAGATATACTGCTGTGGCATTTCAACACAAGAACAAATGTTGTAGCCTACTTGGATGACCCTGATTTGGAATAGTCCACTGTCTGGAGCATTTCTGAGAATTAGATTAGTGCCAGCCTGGCAGCTGGATTAAATTTTTGAAAGCGCTTAACTTGTAAGAACTGCCTGTGATCCTTGGTGGATAGAAGATAGTGAACCTCACTGCTACATACTGAAATTGATTTCCCATGTAAGCAGCAAACAGCTTTTGCCAAAGCCAACACCGGCCACTCAAACAACCACTCAGCTGGGTCTCAATTTTCCAGCTTGCGTGTTTTTGTCAGGACTGTGCTTCAGAAAATAGATCACACTGCTCTGTTAAACAGTCATCTGTTGAATAGCAGGACTGCAGAGTAATAAAATCTATAGTGATTATTTATCCAGTGAGAAACAGAAAATATCCCAGGTATGAATTTAAAATTAGTTCCCCAAAATACACTTGGGAATCCAGAGCTCTCTGAAATGTTTTTCTGTGGAGGTCATTGCTTCCTTTCTGTTCCTTGATGTCCAGATAATGATGCTGCTGCTGAAAATAGTGCTATTGTTCTCAGGATTGCCAAGTCTACCAAGGAGGAAATTTTCAATTATACAGTGAGATTGAAAGGCTGTATAGGCTGAGAGTCAACGGTGGTGGGTTGTTTTTTTTTTAAAGTTTTGTAACAAAGAGAGGATGCAGCAGTGTGAAATTCTTAACTGGAGGAACCTGAACAGCTCTTCTTGGTGACTTTTGAAACATGATTCCTTGACTGGACTGAAGCTGGACGCGAGAAGCTTGGGTTCAAAGCCAAACTATGCCAGTGATCTATTTTGTCATCTCGTGAGATTTACTGCGTCTTTTAATGACTGCATTCTCTCACTACTCCTGTTCCATAGCTGGATTCATATGTCTACTTTAGTGTTGATCCTCTGCCTGCACAGATTGTCCTCAGTGTCTGGATTCAAGCTTCCCTGAGCGTTTACCTCAGCAGTGTCTGTTCACAGGCTTTACAGAAACTTCTGGTATAACATGAGCTACTGCCAACAGGGCAAGTTCACGTGAAACCAAATAGACATATAGCACTACTACCAATTCCTGTGAGCTGTTCTAGAGCAGTTTTAGATGCCCCAAGCTTGTCAGTGTTGAAGCAGCATATGGATAAAGCCCTCAGTGCGTTAACTTTTGAGTAGCCTGAAGCAGCCAGGACTTGATGGCCTGTGTTCCAACAGACCTATTCTTCAAATAAATCTTATTTTGTTTTGCATCTTGATTAAACATGCCCATGAGACTACAGAGACAACACTAAAACTGTGATGTCAGATTATGTTTTCTTCATGCAGAGTGTTTCTGTATAGCTTGATCAGGTCACTTAAAACTGGTGGTGCAGCCAAAAGTAGAGTCCTGGTCTCCTGAACTCCCAACACCAAGGCTACCTGCTTTTCTCTTGAGGTCTACAATGAAAAACTATATGCGAGGTATTATCAATTCCCTGCTGTCTTACTGATGTTTTCAGGCAGTGAAGTTTAATGAATTTCAGTGCTGTTTAAGTGAAGATTTCTGGTTATGGTTTCTAGATAAGATACTAAATGGGATGCAAGCACTTCTAATATACTTAGCAAGCATGCTCTAAGAATTAGAGCTGTGTGAATTTTCTCCCTTTAACTGCAGAACTCCGCTTTGTAGAGTTCATTTCTACCTTGGGATTTTGCTTCCTCTGACCTTCACCCACCCACTTAATAAGAAATCTTATAAGCTGCCTTCTGCTTTTAAAGTAGCTTCCCTGCTCCTATTTATTGTGGCAGCACACAGTAACAATTTGCTTACTTAAACATGGTGTGCAGTTGTATTTTGGATAATTACATTGGCTTTATTGCTTGTTAAATAAATAATGAGTGATATATTGGGGGCATATAAGATGTGTCATTCAAGCATGCAATCAACTCCCTAGTTTCTACAGACAAGCAACAAAGAAGCTGTAATACTGAGTGGCCAATGACTAGATGAATAGTTTTAGAACATAGCAGGTAGGTAATATTGATAAGAATACTTTTACTTGCTTTACTAGTATGCTTTACTAAAATTCTATTTAAATTAGATTAATTTTGAAGTAGCTACCTGAAATAATCTAGATTGGCACGATGGGCAAAAACTGTGGGAGAAAACTATGCAGAAAAAAATTGTTAACAGGGCAAACAGGGATTGAGACAGCAGTCCTCTGGGGACTGTAAAACTGAGACAGCACGCACCACCATACATTGGTGTGGCAAAGCAGATAACAGCAATTATTTGCCTCTATCTATGTAAAATACCATACATAGGCATGCTTTTAGTCTGGTGAGTACTGTCACAGCAAGCTATGCATGTGTAGTTAAATTTGGATCCCTTGCAGAGTTGCACAGCACATGCTGAAGTCTCTTAAATCTTCCTGGTAATTCCCAAATATGCCAGTTAGCAAAGGCTAATACAACTATTCTACCCTCCCACTACCTGGGTTAGTTTTATCATGCTTAACTCATAGTCCTCGTAAGAAGCAGGAGTTTGAGTAACATGATTTCTGAAGACTTCACTGAATACCACTGTTGCATTTTAGAATGATTTTTTACTTCTGGGGTAGAAGGAAAAATAAGGTAAAAATTGCTGTTTTTGGTGAAGAATAGGTATGTTTAATGAGGTAACACAGTATACATTTTAATGCTGGGCTGGGAGGAGGGGAGGAAATTATCTTGGATGCTCCAGGTAAGAAATAATGCTCTCAAATATTAATTATTATAATAGTATTCAGTAAGTTATCAGCTAAAGCCAGATGCCCTAGCATCCACAGAGAAAAGAGAAGATTATTCATGAGTGTTTGATGGACATAGCAATTCAGCTGAATACTAACTGAACACTAATGTATTCCTTTCTTTTCAAGGGATCTACACTCCAGAACCACTCTCCAATTTCTGGTGGGCTCTTTTATCTACTGGGTTTATGTTTGTATATCACTTTAGCATCTTGCAAATTCTGGGACTGGTAAGTAAACAGAGGTTAATAAATGGATAGTTTGCAAGTACACTGAAAGTAAACACACTGACTAGTTTTTCAAGGTGTCCAGATGGACATGGATAAGATTACTTGTGTGCAGATTTTTAATTGCATGTTCTAATGAACACTCGTATCTTATATCTCACAAGTATTGGCAAAACGTTTCATAAATCAGCCATGTACCTGCATAAATCCATCTATTAAATATGCAACTAAATTCAGATCTGCTTTCGTTCTGAAAGCTGCCCTGCTTGTGTTAGGTGATAATCCTTTGGTCAGCAACTCTGATTATCATGGTAATTTTAAAATTATCGTTTCTGGTGTCTGAATCAGTGCAGTGCAAATCATGTTAATTTATAAACTTGTTGTCCCTTTCCTAGGTTACAGAAGTGAATTTGAACAACATGTTATGCCCAGCCATTTCAGATCCTTTTTATGGGCGCTGGTATCGAATTTGGGCATCTGGACATCAGACTATCATGACTATGACTCATGGGAAGCTTGTAATCTTACTGTTTTACTGTGCTGACCCCATCTTTAAATGTAGTGTGGACTTGCTTAGATTTCCAGCTAAGAAAATAGACTGAAATGTCTCCCCACAGAGCAGTACGTACAGGAAGCAGACACCCCTATATCCATACTGGAAAACCAAGAGGAGGGGTGAGAAGACAATGTGTTTATTATTTTTCTCCCCGCAGTTTATGGCCTCACAAACACTTCTATTATCAATTGAGGGGTTTTCTTTCAACTGCTGTTTTTCACTGCCTACTGCCAATGGCAACATTAGTGGCCTTATTCTGGAAGAGGTTCCTGTTCTGTACATTTTGTGTAGATTACAGTAAAATCTTGCTAATCTACCCTTTAAAATTAGGTGAGGATCTATCTACATTCCAGCAAAAAGAGTGGCAGAGCTACCTCATTTTGACTTACTTTCCACTAAGTAGAATTTTTCCATTAATACAGTTATATCACAGGATAGGAGCTAAAGCTGAATTCCAATTCTCTACTCGTGTGAACAGAACACATCTTGAAATGCATCATCATGGCTTAACTCCTAGTACTTAAATGTTGCAAAATGGTCATGGTGGAACAACGTACACTTAATCTCCTAGTCGTAAGTGCAAAGCAATGAAGTTTTACTGTATTTTCTTTAAGCTGGTTGAAAATATCGGGGAACAACAACTCTTTTAAATACCTGGTTTTTTTTAAACTGAATACTTTGGTTTCTGGCCTGCTAAGTATAACTGTCTGTCTGGTGAGGTCCCATCAGATCTTGATGCTCTGGAGATGGTTTTGAGTGAGCAGAAAAACACCATACAGAAATTATTAAAAAAGCCAATGTTATGTGTAAGTTCTGATAGGTATTTAATCAACAATGCTGACCTGCCTTTAAACAAAATGCTTTTGTCACTTAGCTTAGACTGGAGACTGAGTAGAGATGCAATGTACAATGTAAACAGGTCTCCTTTTTCACTTAGTAGCATTTTAAACATTCCTCCTCTGCGTTCTACCCTGATCCTTAGTAGAGCTGTTGGTGAGGAAACAAAATGAAACTATTTTCTGTCTCCATAGCTCTAGTACGTTCTTCATACTGATTTTTAGAACACAAGTATAAAAATGAATGTGAAATCAGCACAGGCTTCTACAGAAAAGGCAATGTTCCAGTTTACTAGTATGGCTAGGTTTTCTTGTCAACATGAGTTTTGGAGTAGAAAAGGATGCAAGTAGAGAGAATTATAAATAGTAAACTGGCCAAGGGGAGAAACTGTAAGGAGGAAAGCTTGGACATCTTTACTGTGTTCTTCCAGATAATTAACTGTAGATCCATTGTTGTGCAGCCTGTTGTATTTCAGGGCTGCAGGAATTGTGTTGTACAAAATGCTAGTTGCCACTTGCATTGCATTGTTATAGCTGTGACTTGTAAGATAGAAACAAAACCGTCATACCTCCTCTTGATGGATCACCTGAAGATATATTCTGATGTTAAGGTACAGTGTTTATACCTCAAGAAGAGAAGTAAGAATGATAAGTGGTTGACTTTTTTTTTTTTTTTTTCTTTTCTGCAAGATAAGAATATAATTGGGGAGGAACAGATGACTTCTCTGAATGTTTTCACTTTGTGTGTTTCTTTTGTTTTGTTTTTTAAGTAGATCTCCCAATACAAGTCCTTTCTGCTGCATTCAAATTTACAGACTAGCTTCTGGCTTTCTTTCGTGTCTAGAAAGTAAACATCCTGTATTTACTATAAATTGAGATGTAAGATTGACCTAAACTATGAAGCATGTATAGCTAGTCCCAGTTGCACAGACTGAGCTACTACATTGTTCAGTCTGAGAAAGGTAAGCACTTGATAGTAACAACTACTGTCTCAGTGTTGACTGTGAATTGCTGATCCTGCGAATGTCTAAGTACGTAATTAATTTTATTGAGCCATCTCATTACTGCTTCAGTAAAGCAGGGCATGTGTTGTGTATTTGTGGAGGGGTGAGCTAAAGAAAACATGCATTGGTATTGAAGGCCTGAACCCATCTGTGAAAGACTACTTAATTAGCTGCTGATGTGATGCTCAATTCAAGAGTCAGTATTTCATTTGCAGCTGATGAAATACATGATGGTGCTGAGAGAGCTAAGGTGAACAGAAATATTCGTGCCTATTTGTCTCCTATGACAGCTACGTGTACAGTGCTTCTTCCCTTCCCGCAGTTACTGTCAAGGCTGTCTTGATTTTATTTACTTAAGGCTTGGCAAAAATGCCTTCTGTTGAATCTGGTCTGGTTTAGAAACAACATTATTACAGTAGGATGATCTTGCCAAATTTTACAAATGTTAGATTCTCATTTGCCTCATTTTACAATTTTTTGAATAATCTTTCCTGCTTTTAAAAACACAAGCAGCATGTCCTATGTCTAATCATATGCTTCAGAGCATTGGAAACAGGTTTGAAACAGCTCCTATTTATCACCATTGACTGCCTCTGATCAATTAAGACTACGGAAGCAAGAAGCAAGCTCAGTGCAGTCTCTCTTAAAATGCAAAATTTTCAAGTTCTTCTACCTTATAGTTGAGGGAAGCTCTTATTTCCTTTCACACTTCCCCAGTTTGAGTTTTGGTGCATGTTGAACTTTTGGCTTAAGATGCTAAAATGTCTAATTGAATGTAATAATTCAGCAAGGAGAAGTAAACTGGCTGTTACACTCAATAAGGATTTTATGAGCATCTGGATTTTATGACTGTCAGGAGACTGGAGCCACTGGGATCTAGAGGGAAGAAGGGCACCAGAGGCTTAAACTCTTCTTCATGGTAAGCTGTGCTGGCTTCTTTTGCTTCTTGTACACCATCAATGAAGCTGGCTGAGCTTTTATCCACAGAATGTCAGGGAGGGACCTCAGAAGATCATCTACTCCAACTCCCCACAACACATTCTGAAAACCATTTTTAAACACAGCCTTTCAGCTTGGTTTATGGTGTAGCTGTACAGAAATTGTCAGCACACTTGAGGCACAAGCTTCACATATGGGGAAGAACAGGGCAGAAGGGAAGCAAAAAGGGAACGAACTTCTGAAACATCAATAGAAATTTACATACTTTACTCTTCAGTTGTTTTGAATAGCAGTTTGGAAGAGGCAGATGACAGAGCTTGTTCAATGTGAAGGAATTTGGTTTGAAAAGGAAAATAGAATACTTAGCCTTCATACGGGAATATCTGTTCCCTGGCAGATTTTCTTTTCCATGAATGGTTTATTAAATGAGCAGTTATTCTGTTTAGATGAATTTCTGGTGATTTTTTTCTTATGTATGCTGGAAATTAAGGAGTAAAACTATGTTGCTATTCAAAAATACTGATGGGCATTCTCTCCTGTGGCACTACGGACACAATCGATGTCACAGTAGCTTTAAGCTGTTGACCAGAGCCTGATGCTGTTTTACATTGGAGCACTGCAATGTATGATTGAAAGGGTAAGTCCTGGCCCTCCAATATCAGTACATCTATTTTGTCAGTACTAACAGTTGTGAAGATACTAGGAGTAGATACAGTGCAGAGCAGGAGGCTGATATAGCCATGCAGACTATCTCCTTTTAGCTTGTATTTTAGAGGTGTTCCAGCAGGTTATAGAAACTCACCCTAAAGTGGATTGGTTTGCTGTCCCCTAGAAAGTCATGTACAATACCAGAAAAACTTACTGTGCTGTGCTTAAGTCTGGACTTTGGAAAATTATGGATACGGGCAGATGTTTGATCTGATCTCTGTATTATACTCTCTAGTATCATAGACACTTCAAACAAAAGAAATGAGCAGCAATGAAACTGATTACTCTTTCTGTCACTGAATGACCGTCTAAATTACTTCCAGTATACACATAAATGAAGCTCTAGTAACTACAGTAAAGTTGGCTGCATTGGTTCATTTATGCAGACTTCTTTAAGTAGCCTTTCAAAGTGCAAAAATGAGCTGCTAAAACTTCTGCACCCACCATAAGATCTGGTGATAACCTGTGACTATTGAAATTATTGTGCCAAGGTTCTAGCTGTCTGGTACACATGCAGTGATAACTTTTCTAAGGATTCAGGCACTGTAGGCAGTGTATGAACTGTATCTGTTTAACTTCCTTCTGTTTAAGCACTAGAGATTTGCATTTTGTTTCTTCTGAAGGGTGAAATTAACAGCACTTGATCATAATTATATAAATCAATCAAAACTCTGAATGCACTCATGTACTCTGGTTTTGGTTCAGCATCGTAGGGCTTGACAAATACTGCTTATAAGCAAAGCTCACTTGTGCTTTAGCAGATGCTGCCTTGCTGAGGCTGGGAGACATGAAAAGTCACTCATTTGCATATCTTAAAACTGTGGAGTACCTCATTATAGATTTATCCCTCTGTCTCTAGCCACAGTCAGGGTTTTGATATTTCAGTATATTTTGTAACATTTTGTAAAACTTGATAGTATCTTCCTTTCAGAAATGGCTACTTGCAACTGTTCAAGTACTGTATTTTACTTCTTTATTCTAATCCTTGCGTCTACACCATAGGCATTTGCTTCCTGTGCATCTATACCTAATGACAACCATAGACTTTGATGTTCTTCTTGCTGTTTTCAAGTCATAGGATCATTTAGGCTGGAAAAGGCCTTCAAGATCAAGTCCAACCATTAACCTCACCTACCACGTCCCTCAGTGCCACATCTACACATCTCTGAAATACCTCCGGGGATGGGGACTGCACCACTTCCCTGGGCAGCCCAGTACAATGCCTGACCACTCTTTTTGAGCAGAAATTCTTCCTAATGTTCAATGTACACCTCTCCTGGTGCAACTTGAGGCCATTTTGTCGCATCCTAGCACTTGTCCCCTTAAAGTGTTTGACTTCAGGTGGATACTTAGGAATTGAATTATTCCTAATGGTTAACGCAGTTCAGAAAAAGCTAACAGGAAGGCATATATCAGCCCTTCTGTTAGCAGGTGGAAGGCTTCTACAAGCAGGTGGATCAGTGCTATGTTTTCATTTTTAGTGATGATATACATAACAAATCTGTTGATTCTTGTGATCTTGTACTCAATATGATATTGCTGTATACTTGTCTTGCAGCTTTATTGTAACTTAGTTAAAACCAAGCTGTTTTTAAAATGATGATGTTTCTCTTCAGGGTCAATTTTGTACTTTTTTAAATTATTTCTGCATTTCCTGAGTCATTATCTCAATGCTGCAGAGGACGCAGCAGGCAGAACAGGATGCATACCCACACTGCTCTCGCCACCCAACCTGTGCCAGGCAAGTGGAACTGCTCAGGGACTGGACTGAAGCACATGAGCAGTCCTTGGAAGCTTGCAGTTTCCATTAGCTACCCAGGCACAGAATGGAATGGCAATGTCAAGGCTGGTTGTGGAGAGGCTCAACTGCCACGTATGCTGTTAGTTCTGAATAATTTGTAGGAATGTTATAAATTTTGTAAACTTTTTAATGTGCTAAAACTTGGTTATGAGGTAACATTTACAAATAAGGGATAACTTGTGTACTTGTTTTTGTATTTTGGTCTGATTTTTTTGGTTGTAGTGCCCTATGTCCAGCTCACTGGGCAAACAGTTCTTAAACATTTGATTTAAAACAAATAAATGCATTTTAATGGTACTGTAATTTTGTTGTCATTGTAATCACGTCAGGCACTGCATCTGTCTTGTTTTTAAAGTAGGTAAAAAAAACAGACATTCCTCTTCTATTTGTAGTATTAACAGTTAGATTCACACAGACTTGATAAGTGGTCATCAGATCAATAAGAATACAGCTTCTCCTATCTTCTTAAGCTGTCTGTACAGCTAGATTTAGTTTGCCTTGCATGATGCAGTTTCTGCTGTGCAATTATGATTATCACTGTTTCTAGAACTTTAAAGCATTTGAGTATGACCTATGCCTGTAATTTAGCAAGCAATACAAGCCAGAGTTTACTTCACTGTAAGACACAAATCCTCTAGTCGCTGTTCAAATATTCATCTCCTTCCTGTAAAAAAGCTCTGGATACAATATTATGATGTTTACTCTGCTTTCAAGTTTCTTGCCACAGTTTTGGTAGAGTGTGTTTTCTTTTTTAGTTTCATACTCTGTCATGTCAGTAGAGGAAGACAGAAAAAGTACAAAAGTTTTCAGCTCAAAACAGTATAATTTACAAGGGCTTTCTGGCCAATCTCACACATGTAGATGATGGCAAACAACTGCCATCATTACTGCACTTCTGAAAAGCTTCTGGCTGTAATCAAAAGGACACGTAAGTACACGGCAATAACGCTGAATGGAAGAATAACCAACCTGCCCTCTTTGAAACAGACCTAATGTTTGGCACTGATCTGTTAGTTTGATGTCTATTCTGTGATAACCTCATACCTGGCTGATGTAAAAAGAGCAGGGGGCTTTGGGAAGCAAGCTGTAACTAGTGCTGCATTCTGATGGTCTGTAAGGTCTGGGGAGACTTCTACCTATTTCAGACAAATGATACCAAGTCTGTAAAATAACAAAAGAACATCAGTGGAAGCTATTTACTCAAGCAGATTTTCCCTTCAGAGTTACCAACATCTAAAGGCTACTATTCTTGTTTTCAAAGTATTTTCAGCTAGAGACGGGAAGCCTATTGAAAATGAATTAGTCAAAGGCAAACAAAAACATTTCCACATTCAGAGCTGAATCCCAGGGCAACATTGGAAATTCCTTGCACTACTGTAGGAATTATCCTACAGGGGAAAGAAAGTCCCTTTAACCAACACTTACCCTGTAGAACATACCTTTCTATCACTGCACTAAACACTGGCATCAGGAAAGGGACTTCTTTAATCTTCCATCTTCACAGGAGCCTCAGTGCAAACCCTGCACTGCATTTCTTTCCATGAGGTCAACGTGTCAGCCTGCACATCAACTAGCTCTGCCAGACCAGATAAATTCCTCACGGCAAAGCAAGCTTCAGTATCCTATAAAATCACACCTAGAAAGTAATGTGAAAAAGCAGTGCAATTATTCCAGGTGCTATCAAGGCACTCTCTGATATGCATTTTGCTGCATTGATCTTGTCTCCTTTCCTGTACGGCGCAGGCACTGTACTGGTTACAACATCGTGTTTGTAAACAGTTGAGATTGATTTCACCTTTCAGAGAATAAGGAACTCAATCCAGTACATAAATCTGTATTTACTGGACATCATATGAGACCAGACCTGCTGCTGTAACTCCCTCAGCATCTCCCTCCAGAGCCAGGCTGTGAGCTGCCTCCCACATCATGCACAGCCAATTGCAGACTTCAGCCCAGGAAAACATTCCTACTGCAGCATTAGCTGTTAAAATAAACACTGATAGTGAATGCTTAAATTAAAAAAAAAAAGCAATCAACTGACAAAGCCACACAATTAAGCAGAGAAACAAAAAGAAATGGTGATTCTTTTTCCTTGTTTTATTGGGTAAATGATTTAAAAGGTAATAACAATAGTGTTAAAACTACTACAATATCTTTCCACAGCCATATCTCACAGACCCACAGATAACCTTCTATATAATTTTTTTTTCTTTTTCCTCATTTTATCTTTTTTAAGCCATACTTATATTAAAATGCCCATTTCAACAGTTTCTTCACACTAATAGCAATTAAATGTGGAAGGAAGGAGGATCTAGTTATAAAGGAAGGGGGTTCAGGTAATCTGTGATATAATTTGTAATCAATCAAGTTACTAAGAAAGGAAGAAAAAGAGAGGCCTTGTCAGCTACTCCAGGCAGCTCCAAGCCCACTGTGTGTCACCACTGCATTAGATAACTCAAGATGCTGGTGAGCAATTTAAAGGTTTTTTCTTTTTGTAACATATAAAACACTAAAATAACTTAGAAACTAGATCCAAATATTTTGAAAAGAATCAACTTTGATATACAAAAACAGTCATAAGTTGTTACAAAAGTTTCAAACAAAAGTTTGTTTTCTCAGTGCGTTTATGTACCAGCGCAATTACTGGGTCCAGAGCAAAGAAAGAGGTTTTTATTTTTTATTTAACAGTAATAAAAAACGAGGAAAACATATCTTTCTATATAAAGAATCATTGCTGGTCTTAAGAATAAATGTAACCAGAAACCCTTTAAATCTTAGAGGCACACTTTGGGTTTCCTTTTTTTTTTTTTTTTTCCCTTTTTTTTTTTTTTTAACATAAAAGGAAAGTCACCAGTTTATTTAAATGGAGGAGGTACTCAGACTCCCCAAATAAACTTAATTCAATTAACATCACTAGCAAAAATCAGTTAGAAACTGTACAAAAATAAAAAAATTAACACATTTAATCCTGCGGGGCTTTTGCAAGGACTGGAAGGCAGGCTTTAGGAGCAGCATGTGGGCATGGCTGGAGGCTTCTTTGGTTCGATCTAACACACACAAGAGATGTAACCTACTCCAGACGACAGTTTTAAAAACCCGCACATTTGAAGACAAGTAAAGAGGTCCGTATACAAACGCCAGGGTGTGCAAATGGATTTGACTCTCTTAGTATTGTATCTGAGGTCAGAACTCTCAGGCGCCCTCCCCCTGCTGTGACCAGCGTTGGGGCTGAGATGGTGCCAGGTCAGTGCTGCAGCGCTCCAGGCGGAAGGAAGGCCACTTGAGGCACGGCTAAGCAACAGCATCACATCAGCCTGGGGTTCTGCTGTCTCACTTAGTTTTCAGAAGGAGGACTTCAGAAACGTTTAGCAAAAGAATAATTAAAAAAAATACTTCAAGGAATAAGGCAAATGGATTAGTGCTTATCAAAAATCAGCATCCGACTTGAAGAGCGGAATTAGCTACTCGGTTGTACCATCACCTCTTATGAAGTGCCCCCAAATTAAAAAATAATATTAATAGATCTAAATCCAGCAACATATCTGAAAGGGTAATAGCTCAGAGAATGGCATTTGTGAAAGCAATTGTCGATTCGCTTTAGGCAAACAGACCTATTCTGTCCCAGTGCATGTCACAGTGAACTGCACATCTTGTATAAACAACCCCACAATTACACAGAAACAATCCGCAGTATTCTCAGCACTTGCGTGCTGAGGAGGTAGGTGCCTTAGAAACACTGTAGATAAACTGATTATTCCAATCTTTTCTAAAAAAATACCATACAACCTGATTGACCGCAGACTTTGTAACAGCTTTTTAATTAGTGATACAAAACTCTGGTCCAGAAGGGTCTGGCATTAAGTCATGTCAAAAGCACACCTTTACAGTTTGTATAACACCCTTTTAACCATATTTGTAAGCAACAGCTACTAAGAGATAGACAAAAATGCATTGTGCATTATGCTGTATACAAAAAGGAGACAAAACTATCCTTTTCCCCCCCAGGCCATGGTGGGGAGTATTGCTGACCTTGTCCTTAAAAACCCGCAGGATTGTTTATTCATCAGTATATTATTATTACACTGGTAAGAAATTCTGTATAACATCTGCATATATCGAAGATTTTTAAAAAATCTGATATGATTTTAGATCCGCATGACCAGTCACGTGACCTGCTTGAGGTTGATTAGCACCTTTCAATACATATATATTTTTATATATAATAGATCTTTTTAAAAAACTTCTAAGGATGAGCTCACGCAGCGCTGTGAGCGCGTGTAACGAGATGACAGATAAGGATGGGGTTGCATGACTTTGTGTTTTGTTTGTTTTTTGCAGCAGAATGATTCGGTTTGTGCTCAGTTTCCCTATAAGGGCAAGGAAAAAAACAAAACCAAAACACCTCTCAGGTAGCCACCGGTTCACAGTTTCCACTTGAAGACAAATCCATTTGAAACCGCTCCCCCAAGTAGAAACAAGACAACAGTATCATCCAAAATAGCCTCTGTATAAACATCTATTAGTTTCTGCAGTGTCTGCCTGGCACCTCTTGGCTCCTGACTTTTCAGGCCCTCTGCTTATAAATTAAGGCATCACAACTGAAAATGGAAATATTTGGACATAGGGTGCTGTGGATGAAGGAATACAAAAGACCTTCTACAAGAACCTCTGTACAAATGAAGTGGCATTCTATCCTCACATAAGGGATAACTTATCCCTATCTGTTTTCTGGAACGTTTTTAGTCTTCTGTTGTTGTTGTTCCTTTTATCAACTTAACTCTATTTATCTATTTGAGTGATATATGTGTTTTTTAAAACATTCATTATTCAAAATAACTGGAATTTCTGCTTACCATAGTTGGCTCGCCCATGCTAGGAAGGTCTTTTCCATAGTAGATGGGATGTGGAGTCCCCTAAAACGTGCACTGAACTGCAGTGGCTATTAGTGGGAGTTCTGCAGGCACGTGAGCAAGGAGGTAGCTCCTGGCATATACTCGGCTTGCAGCCATACCACATACACCACTTAATAAATCCTATTTTTACAGTTGTTACAAGTCCTCATCAGTTTTCTTTCTCCTACCTTGTGGAGAATTATGAGATTTATTATGAAGTACTCACAGCTCTCAAGTACTATTCCTGTAATAGATGAAAAGATGTACAGATTATGGCATAATTGTCCTGTGCTCTTTCACAACACAATTTTTTTTTTTTTTTTAAACAAGTTACCCAACTATCCATGACCTGATAAAACCCAGCAAATTCAAAAGCACAAGCAAGAAGAAGATAGGGATTTTTCTTTTCTAAAATAAGAAAAAGAAAAAGAAAATGAAAAATATCTCACTTTAGAAAATCCCCCAAAACCTGACGCCAGAGCAGCAAAGAACTCAACGTGGATTACTGGAATGTCTGGCACACTTGCTATATTTTTTCTATGAATTTTATATGCAAGTATAATCATGTCATAGTCAAAGGCACTAAAATCTAAATCCGTTTTCTTCCTAATATGACATCTGCTACTCACCAATCTGTTTCTAAAAACAAATGCGACTTCTAATTTGAGCTCATCAGAAAGGCATTGTCTCATTAGAAATGCATTATGATGAGTAGGCTTGACAGGGCTGGGCTGCCCTCGACTTCCAGTGCAGAACAGGAGATAAAGGTATCCTACTGGATTATGTCATGTACTTTCAATTAGACCACGTGATTCTGAGCACACTGTTCACCTCTTATTACGTTTAGTTGCTTCTCCATATCCAGAAAAGCATTTTGTATACGAGCCTCAAATTGTGGCTGTGTGCTCGAGCTGAAGGTCACATACAAGGGCTACTCTGAAAGTAATGCCTCCTGTTTTATGGTGTTGGCCCATTAAATTAGACAGATGTTGGTAGGATGGCAGCAGAGGTTGAACCTTCCCCTAATATTCCATTACATTTTGTTGCTGTGTGACAGATGGCAGCAGAGGGGCAGTCTCTGCTAATGGTGATAACTATGTTGAAAACTAGTGTTTTGCAGCTGAGAATTTTCTCTATCAAGTAGTGTTACTGTGCTCTTTGTTGTAGTTTCCATGTAAATAAATAGGAAGCATTACTTTCAGAGCGACCTACATCTATAGCTACATGAAATCTTTACTGCAGGGGTGAGATACTGTTACAGAAACACAGAACTCTAGGGACTGGAAGGAGCCTCTGGACATCACTGAGTCCAATCTCCTGCTGAAGCAGATTCCCTAAAGCAGATCACACAGGAAGGCATCCAGGTGGGTCTTGAATATCTCCAGAAATTGAGACTCCACCACCTTTCTGGGCAGTCTGTTCCAATGATCCATTATTCCCACAGTAAAGAAGTTCTTCCTCATGTTATGAAACTTCCTGTGTTCCAGTTTTTTTGCCCACTGCCTCCTGTTGTTGCACACCACTGGAAAAGAGCTGGCTGGCCTCATCCATTTGACTCCTACGCTTTAGATATTGATAAACAGTGCTGAGATCCCTTCTCAGCCTTCTCTTCTGCAGACTGAACAGTCCCAGGTCTCTCAGCCTTTCCTTGTACAGGAGATGCTCCAGGCCCCTCTTCATCTCTGTGGCCCTTCTCTGGACTCTCTCTAGAAGTTATCTGTTCTTCTTGAACTGGGAGCCCAGAACTGGACACACCGCTCCAGATGTGGCCTCACCAGGGCAGAGTAGAGGGGGGATCACCTCCCTCGATCTGCTGGCCATGCTCTTTTTAATGCACTCCAAGATAAAGTTGGCCTTCTCAGCCACAAGGGCACACTGCTGGCTCATGGCCAGCACCCAGCTCCTTCTCTGCAGAACACCTTTCCAGCAGGCAGGCCCCTAAACCTCAACTGATGGGTGCAGTCATTCCTTCCCAGATGCAGGACCCTACATTGCTCTTGCTGAAGCTGATCAGGCTCTTCTCTGCCCAACTCACCAACCTGTATATGTCCTGCTGAATGGCTGCAAGTCTTGTCTAAAGCCTTGCTGAAGTCAAGGTATACAATATCCACTGCTCTCCCCTCATCTACCCAGCTGGTGATGACATCACAGAAGGCTACCAAGGTGGTCAAGCATGATTTCCCTCTTGATGAATTCACACTGACTGCTCCTGATAATCACCTTCTCTTCCACTTGCTTGGTGATGATGTAACAAGCTGTTCCATCTCCTTTCCAGGGACAGAGGTGATGCCAACTGACCTGTGGTTTTCCAGCTCCTCCTTGTCCTTTTTGAAGGCTGGAGTGACACTGGCTATCCTCCAGTCTTCAGGCACCTTTCCCATTCTCCAAGACAATAGAGTGGTTTGGCAATCACTTCTGCCAGCTTCCTCAGCACTTGGGGGTGCATCCCATTGGGATCAGTGGATGTGTATGAGTCAAGTTTGCCTACATGATCTCTGACCAGATCCTCCTGACCAAGGGAAAGTCTTTTCTCCAGACTCTCTTACCTCCTTGGTCTGAGGTTCCATAGGGACAGTCTAATCAGTGAAGACCGAAGCAAAGAAGGTGTTCAGCATCGCCACCTTCTCAACATCCCCTGTTACCAGGGCAACCACCTTATTAAGTAGCAGGCCCACATTTTCTTTTGCTACTGACATATTGAAAAAAAAACAAAAACAAAACACAACCTTTCTTGCTGTCCTTGACCTCCCTCACCAGATTTAATTCCAAGTGGGCCTTACCCTTCCTCGCTGCATCCCTGCAGGTCCTGACAGCATTCCTATATTCCTCCCAAGTGGCCAGGTCCTTTTTCCACATTTCACAGAGTTTCTTCTTCCCTTTGTCTTTTTCTTCAATGAGCTCCTTGCTCAGCCATGGCAGGAGACCTGAACGGATGAGCAAAGGAGCTCATGGGAAAACTCAAAGGGAAGAAGAAAGCCTATGAAATATTGTACCACAGACTACTATTAAGAAGGTTAAGAAAATGCAATTCATTGTCTAATATAATACCTGAATCTGATATGTTTCATTCCCTGACAGAGCTATTAATGAAAAAGCCATGAATGCCTTTTTTTTTATCTGAGCAAAGAATCCCCAACTGTAATCCTTAAACTCTTCCTTCCATCCACAGTCACAGAAAGTCTTGACTGATATAATTCAATGTTAATGAAGTAGAAATTTAACATTTCATAAAAAACCCAAGGGCTATATATGCTGCAAAAAAATCTGCAGTGATTCAATAAAAAAGTATGGGATCTTTGTAATAATGCAGTTTTCCCTCCCGTTGCCACAATGAGCTTAACCAACTATGGAGAAGCCTCAAAATGGCAACGGAAACTATCATCATAAAATGGTACAGTAATAGAGATAGCTAGACCAAGAAGGGGCAGGGTCTCCTGGGAAGAGGTCTGCAGAGAGGTCCAGTGACTGGTCATGCGGCTCAGTGTCAGGAATAATGGTTGTATGGTGGAAGGGGGTGCCCAATGCCATTTGGGAAGTGATGATGCTGACGATGGGCAAGGTACTCTGTGTAGCTCATGGTCATCTTCTCACTACGGTACCTAGAAAAGAGCAAAGGAGCAAACTCAAGAACTTTCATTGGGCAGCTATGAGCAGCACTGAAAATATGGTGCTAGGTGTACGTCTAATGATGAGAACAGCTCTGTACTTCTGGTCTCAGGAATAAGACAAACTTTGTTGCACAAGGGCATGGAGAGAACTACTATGTTTTTGGGGGCTGTTCTTGAATCACACAAGTCACAACATAAGTGCTTAAGAAAAATATTTTAAATTAAAAAAAACTATTAAAAAATCACTGCCTACTACTTTACTCAAGGTATTTGAACTTGTGATGATTTACTGAGCATCCCAAATTATCAGCCAACTCTCTACAAATAACCTAGGAGAAAAGCCCTGTAAACAAGCAGTACTGATTCCAGAGCTGTTTTTAAAAAGTAATGTCTAGCACATTCTGCTTTTAAAATAAATCCAGCTATATGAAGTGATTTCCCTTTTAAACTATATATAGCTTAAAGTAGAACAGCCCCTACCCCGAAAAATGTACTTCAGATAAATTTGCACTGATATTGTTTGACAACAAGGAACATATTGCCACATTTACACTTACCTGTAAAACTGTGAAATCTACACAAAAATAACACTATTCCATATTGCCACAAATGTCACTTCATAAGCCCCTGCATAAGAGATCTTACAGATGAGAGTTGGTGAATCCAGCTACAGTGATTTAAAGTATTGCCACCTCCCTTGTTTATGACATTTCTCTTCTGGAGTTGCTCTGTTTGTTCTTTTCCCTCTTAGGTCTGAAAAAGCACAACGCACGCCTCAACAGCTTGTACTCACAGCCCAACACAGACATTCAAACTGCTGTTGAGTTACCAACTGCAGCAACTGAGGTGGCAAACACAATTGTTTCTGCTGCCTCTGCCAGAAGAACAGAGCAGAACACCTTATGCTTACAGCTTCTTGCTTCAGTGCACCGCAGTGCCCGCAATTACTTGCGACGGCGGCGCTGGTTAATGATGTACTGACTTAAACGGCTGCTGGTCGCAGCTGAGCTGCAGCTCCTCTCTCAGCGATAGGAGTGGAGCACTGCGCTCCCTGCACCTGATGAGTAAGCTGATCTGTGCACTAATCCCCTCACCACTATGGAACTAAACTATAAGCTTGGCAACCAGTGGCTCTAAGTGAGTCAAAACAGGCCAAGGGCAGCCTGTGTAGAATCACAGATGGAAAAAATCATAATATTAAACAACACGCTTTGTCTATTCTACTCATTAGGCTTGTGATTTTGTGGTTGGGATGTTGAACTAAATATACTAAGCAGAACACTTGTTTTGTTCTGCACTGGTATGCCATTGCTTCAAACAAAATCATGGAGCTGGAAGAATGTGCGTGCTATACAGAAGTTTTGTGTCTTGGAAAAATACATCCCTTATTCACTGAGGTGTACAGAAAGTCTCACTTAAGAACTCCAACAGCTACTCATGCCCTAAGTTATCACCATATATTCTATATGTTCTTGAAAATAAGATAGCAAGAAAATTGGGGTGCTGCATTTGAAAATTTAAGCTGGATTCCATAAAACCTTCCTCCCAGTCATAACCCTCAGAATAGCATGTTTTCCTCAATTGCTAAATTGCTATTTAGCAATTTCCCTGGAATCAGGTTCCTACTAGAAAGCAGAATTTCAGTCAGTGGAACAAAGTCTTTTTCCTTACCCAAAACAACACTGAGTGAGGGAGAGATTCTTCTAAAGTGAAAACAGTTTTCTGAGAAATGCTCTGTCTTCTGCCAAGTCTAAACAAACACTGCTAAGTAATGGCAAGCATTTTAGATGTAGGTGACAAAAGTGGGAACTGAAAAAAAACACTCAGCTCTTTGTCTTCTAAGAGTACATTAACAATCATGAGAAGCCCAGTATTTTTGTGTCTGAAATGAAAGCATTGGGTTTTAATTATGGAAATAGGGAGTGGAGTCTAGCTCACACCCAATCCAGCTGCACTAAGGAGGAAAGAATTCCCAGAGAAATAAGTACACAGAAGTGATGCTAACATACCCAACCAACATATTAAAAATGAATCTTGTTTCTCTGTGAGTCCCTGCAAGTCAACAAAAGATAGGAAGAATAATGGTGTTGGATAAAGGTCTCTAAGTACCAAATTTACGAGCTGTATTAATAATAGTGCTTGTTATCCCTGAAGAAAGGAGAAGAAACCTCATGGGTTATCAGTCAGTGCCTCCTTATGACACTGGATTCATAAAATCCTTAGTTCTCAAAGCAGGGAATAAACAGCAAGAGCTCAGCAGTCACTTTGTACTGCATGGTTATAAAATAATGTTGTTTTACAGGGCTTCCTATTGACACCTGCTCTTTCACCATACAACTACAATTTTATAGGTGGAACATTTGCAACCCATTCTGTAACCTTTTGGCTCTGACCTGCTAATGAGCCCTCACGAGCACATTGTATTAAACAAGCATTACAGCGGGCACACAACATACAACAGTGTCTGAGTGTGAAGTAAAGCACTGCACTTATGTCTTCCTTCCTAGACTACCTGATGCAGTCAAGCCGGCGCACCACCTGTCAGATCAGCTCCCCAGTTTGCATGCCCAGCACCTGTTAGGAGATGAAGCCCCTACTCTGCAGGAGGGAAAAGCCCCAGCGCCCGCTCGGAGAGCTGAACGGCTCAGGGCACTGCATGGCCTCCAGAGCAGCAGCACCAACTGCTCAAACACAACGTGACAATGGCAAGTAATCCCCCTTAATAACAGCCCCTTGAGATCCGCTGCAGCCAATGAGCAAACTGTAAAACTGCAGAGCTGATACGCTGCAAGGATTTCTCAGTTATGAAACAAAATATATATACTCCCTGGTATATATGTAGCAAGCTACTTAGCAGCCCTTTCTTCCTTGCTTAGTGCCTGTAATCTCTACTGTATTTAATGCAAGGCACAGATATTCTCAGAAGTCTGTATTCCTGTTGTGAAAAGAAAGAAAATATTAATAATACATACAGGAAAGCTTACTGTTAACATCTGAAACAACCACTTACCAGGAAATGAACTCATCACACTAAAACCAAACCAACAGGGCTTATCTGCAGTATCCCCGGGATGCATACCTGGTTAGCTTTATGGTTTTCCTGAATTCATTAGTAATCGGAGCTTTGTAGCCTCCTTTCCTCAATAAGGAATCTATGGTTTGAATGTGGTCCCATCCTGTTGAATTTCACAGCGGTAAAAATTCATGAGCATTACTGCAGTAGGAACAGGTGTTGCAAAAACACAGCACGATACGTAGTGACACTGGTAACACAGCTGCTCTCCTGAAGTTACCTATGAAACACGGGGCATTCTCCTATGCAGAAGATAGCTGTGGGAAAGATGCTGAGCAGCATTTCATCAGGCATAAAACTTGCTCTACCAACAATGCATTTTTATCTTGTGGTTGAAATACTGCACCCACATATCCAGGTGACTGACAATGACAAACAAAATTGCAATTTTCTGAGTCGTTCAGATCATTAATCACATCTGATCATACATCCTAAGTGGCTCTGGCAGCATGGAAAGCTTCGTTTCTGTATGAAAGAAAATTCAAAAGATTTATTAACTGAATGGGTGGAGAGAACTTCAGGCATTAGGGCTCTCCATAAATATCACTGCAAAGTTAACAGTGATATTTTAAATTTCAGAACATCTGTGATATGTAGCAGGCTGGTTTGTTTAAAAAAGTGACAACAAATATTCAGATTCACTACTGTTCTCAATAAAGTCATGCTACTCAAAACTCCTACACGTCGATTTTAAAAAGCCCACTATTTCTAAAATAGACATCTTACTTCCCAAAGATGCAATTAAGTTTGTCACACTGCATTTTTAAAACAGAAAAAAAAAAAGAAAAAAACAATTTTGGTAAATTTTAAGAGTCAGACTGTAATGCATAGTTTACCACAAGTAAGAAATTTAGCCCTTCCCCCAATTCCTGAATTTAAAAAAATACTGAAAAAACCCATGCATAAGTGATCACCAAAGGTCTCACCAAAAGAGCCCTTTGGTAACTGGCCAACCTGAGATAGCAAAATGGAAAGAACTGCCTTGGAAGGCATCTGAGCTTTCAAGTGACCATTGGGAGACCAAATTTCTATTATCTGTTAACGAAGGTCTCACTGCTATTACTTAGTGCACCAGAAGGAAAATGAAGAAGTGGCAATGCAAAATTCAAAAGGCTAAGACACACTTCTAAGCCTCAAAAAGAAAATCTTCAGTTTGGCTCAACAAACAGCTGTTCAACAAAAGCTACTGTATATGTAAGTTTCTTGATTCACAAACTGAAGTCTGTCCTATTGAAATTAGTAACCTTATTTTGGACTTCCAGTATGAAAATAATCCTTTCCCAACACCCCAAAATCCAGAAGTCACTGTTCATAGCAGGAATTAAACAGTAGAAGCAAATACCTAATGAAAAGAAGCACCACTGAAAAACTGGGAATCAATTAGCTGTTAAAATCATTGTCCAGACAGCCTGCATATTAACTTAACAGAGCTTTTGCATGTCTAACATCACAGGGTAACAATTACATGAAAATTAACAGCTTTTTGAAGTGAGGTAGCAGCACTGAACCACCCCTCCACGATTTATTTTCTTACACCTTCACTATGGTTAGGATTTGCATCAGAACAGCTACAGTTTACTGAGTCCCTACAAGGGGGTTGAGACAGACACGTAATTGGCATTTTATAGAAGAGTCTTTTCTTACAATTAAATATTGCTCCATCATCTGACATCAGTGCAAGGTCAAATACTGCATTTTAGATTTACAGGTATGTTTAAATTCTTCACCAGATCATATGAAATAAAGCTCAACAATGACCTTGCTCCTTTGCAACCTCCGGTAAGTAGGTGGCGGTGCGTTTTGATCCTTTTTCATTGATGAATTCTATTCTAATGCCATGTACACCCACCTGCAAGAAATTGGCAGTTTTATTAGTACATTAAAAAAAGAGATACAAGAGATTTCTAACATGATAAAGGTTGACATGTGAACCTTTCGATGGTTGATGCCATTTTGCAAACAGTTGCAGAAGATGTTCAAAACAAATGCCATCTTTCTGCAAAAAAAAAAAACCAACAACCAGCTGAGGTGCAAAAGCAGCTGCTGACAAAATTGCTGTGCCACCAGTCACTGCCAATTGGATCCTGAAACCCTCAAAACTCCTGCTCATGTATGAGGACAGCATTCAACTTCCAGCTTCCCTTTCCATGCTACTAGAGCAATATGGCAGACTGCCATTACAGAAACCAAAACTACTCATCTGAAGGCAGTGGGAGTATTTGATGGAGGAGTTACCAAAAAAGAAAGAGGCCAGATACCTTTCCAGGGCATTATTGAAGATCTGCCAGTTTCAAGGTACAACGACAACAAGCTGCTTTGGATTTCAAAACATTAATAACTGATATTTTTGTTTTCATGCATAAAATACGGAGATGTTATTTCTATTTAAATCCAAAGTCCCCCACTCTACATGAGGAAACGAAGAGCTCACATTTAAAAGGCCATCACACGCACTGTATTTTTCATGGCATTTGTTTTTCAACTCAAAATTTAATACGAAACACTCCGGCCATTTTTCCAGTGACAACTGCTTTTAACATAACCACATGGCAGTGAAAAAACAACTGAGGGACATCTACAGAGCCCTTAATGACCACTTGTTCAATTAACATATTTGGTTATTTTAAGACTTTGTTTTTTAAGGTCCGTGACTTTTATATGTGGCATAAGTACAGAGAAATGGGAGAAATCTTGGCCATGGCCTTCATAAGCTTTCTGCATGAAACTACCGCTCCTTACAAAGGAAAAATTAATTAGAGGCTAACATATTGAATTTGCTGCCAATTTTAATGTATTTTATTACTTAACATTCATAAAATAGATATATAACCACTACAAAGTTCAAATCTGTATACTCAGATGATGTAATTATGAACTTAAGGAGCCTGAAAGTAAGAAGAAGTGGTGTTAGAGACTAAAATCTTAGTTTATTGCTAAGATGAGAACAGAGTATGTTTCTGCAGCTGCAAGAACACTGCAAATGAAGTTCAGCACTTCAGTCCCAAAGATCTCATTCTAATAACACTCCTTTGCACATCTCTGCCCATATCAATTATCAATTTTGAAAGGCTTTTTTTTAGAACAGAAAAAGGCCGGTATCAAATTAAAAGAACACCATTTCAGATTGCTGTAAAATACAACCTGCCTGCAACCTTCGAGAAGCATCGTGTCAACCCTCCACAGCTCAGCTTTCTGAAATCTCAACTCATCTATACTACGTGTGATTACTGCCATCAGATGAAGATGGGTGCTCAGTCGTGTCAGACTTACAGCCAAGAGCAGTTCAGCCATATTTAAAAGGCAAGCACTAACAAGCAGACCGTGGAGGGAATTTCACGAAGCCTTTCCATGGGGCCACTGTCAGCTATTAAGCTTATGCCAGTTTCCAATCTGCTTCTATGGGCAATCCTCAGCAAAGTCATCAAGTCATTTTTAGGCCCCATGCTAGGAGAATGCTGACAGTTTGATTTGCAAGCTACCAGAAAAGAACTCTTTGTTGATCTTACTCCCATTCCTGGACAAATGAAAATATAAAAGAAAAATTCATCCATAAGTCCACCAGTTCTGTGGTGTCTTCTCAAAACACGTCCCATCAACACAAACTGTTTTTATTACTGTACACAGGAAAACAGACAACTTGTTGAGCTTAAATGGGACCTACTGATGAAGCACAAATCACCAAGTTTGCCAAATAAACCTCACTGGTAAAGTAGTTATGTGACACGGAAACGAATGCTGCTATAGGTAATTAATCAAATTGACTTGGAAAAATGAAGTTAGCCTTACAACAGCAACATCACATTAACTACCTATGCATTTAGCTGACTTTTAAGTGTCTGTATATTCAGTTGCACAAGCTCTAAACCAGAACACTGATCAAAATTCCTCTAAAATTGCCCCAAATATTCCTCGGGTGGGAGCTGAGGGCTTGTGTGGGAGAATTCCCAGGAATTTACTGAAGGTTTAAAAACCCTTAAATATGAGAGAACAAGTTAGCAAATGAATAATACAAAAACTATTGTATTTTTGACCCTTTCATTCTTCCTCCATAAGCCAGAACTCTCCAGTGAGAAGAATCATGAGATTCTGGAAAGCAAATCACAACTGCACAGAATTACTTTTCTGCATTAAACTTGTTTACAGTATTGACGAGGAATCGAGGATTCTGCACAAGGCACAAAGAGGGCACTGAAAGTAAAATCCTCCATTATTTCAAACAAATCTGAATGTTATGACTTAAGTCGTAAGACCACCATTCTGTGGTGCCTCCTACCACTGTAACAACAAACGACATTTCTATTCAATTCACATTTGTTATGTGTGGGCCCAACAGGAAACCTCTTTTGCTATTAAGAATTCCTAAATATCTAGGAGGGCTAAGCTGCTGTTGTAGGGAAGTCACTGTTACATGAAAGTACTCTTAATTTGTGGGGTGTCTCTGGCACTGTAACACATCCAGTAGCATAGACAACAACTTCAAAACAATTTCCATCTGTTCAAATACAGACTAAAACAATCATCCTGGCTGAGATGAGAAGTTGATCTTAACTCCAGTAATTTACTTTTGTGCAAGCATCTAAAACCAATAATCTGTGAAAGAACATAAGAACACAGAATAGCACTTCGTCCAGTACACCTTCCCAGAAATAACTCTAAAAACTTCCTCATCTGTGGCTTTTATGCTGCTGCTCAAAAGGCTTCCTAGAACAGGTCAAGTAAAACAGATTCTGCTCTAGGTAAGGAAAACAGGAAGACAAAGAGCTGTCAGTTACATGGCCTCACTGTATCAGGGCTTTGCGCTGTCCTGCAGGCCACTTGCTCTGAAAGCCAAGGAAGACAAATGGAATCAACTGTATTCCATTTTCTCGGCTCTGGCTTTCAAGGCAATGGCAGTTCTACCAAAATGGCATCTTGAATCGTTACACCAAACAATCTGCACAGAGTGCCAAACAGCAACTAAGTGTTATATGCAGATGATTTAAACAGTAAGAGCTCTGCTACAGACGCTCACGGTTATCAAAGACATTTTCTTACAGGACATGCACAATCCTTACCTCCCAGTCCATGTAGTCACATACATCTTCAAAGTTAGTGAGTAGAGACACTGAGCAGAAAAGCCGTGGCAGCTCATCCCTCGTCATTGGGGGGAAACGACTGTCTTTAAGGGCACTGTTGAAGACAAAACAGAATTTCACACTTTTTTTTTTTTTAAATAAAGTTCAAAGATCCAATGACTCAATTGAAAAATATCATTAAAAAAGAAAAACAAACATCAAAACCCAACAACTGATGAAATGATGACCAGTTTCATAATCCGGCTGTCAGCATAACACACTGACCAACATCCCCAAGCTTTTCCTTAGACATTTGCTTCAGATTTCTCAGCTGGCCAGTCAGGTGGAGCTCTGAGGGCCATTCCTTCCTGAGAGGATTCTGCTACTTACTAATGAACCACCAGAAAGTTATGGAAAAGGTTGAACAATAGCTGTTCTACCTGCAATTTACTAAATGCCTTTTGAAAAAGGTTGAACTGTACAATGCAGAGGGAAATTTTATAGCCTGCAGAAATCAAACACGTAATACAGTAACCGAACTGTGGAATTTAATTCTTCAGTAAAAAAAAAAAAGATCAAACCGAATATTCTACCAAAAAAATATTCATGCTTACTAGCAAAGGTTAACAGAAAGGTAAAAACATCCAGGAGTTCTATGCTCGCAAACCTACAGGACTTGGAGGTGTTCTGCAAAGCAGAGGTAATGATTAGTAACATGGAAGCTTGCAAACAGCTACATTAATCTCAGGCTGAGGTACCATTCTACAGATGAACGTACATCTAATTGACAGAACTCAGTAACAGGAAAAACCTTCTCTGTGTTCCAGGAGGCGTTGAAAAGCAAAGCATGAACAGACAGTAAGCAATACCACCAACAGGAACACCTAAGAACTACTTGCATGAGTTTGGTTAAGAACCGGTTCAATTGGAAAAGGTTAAGGCAAGTATGGTACCCATCATTTCTTGTTTTCTTAGGATTTTAGATACAACATATGAATATAAACACGCTCACTTCCAACAAAAACAGTGATCTGCTAAGTAAGCTTTTTGTTACGTAAGGAGAGCCTATCATTAAGAAACTTGTTAAATAACTACCGAGTTCTTCACACGTTTCGTATAACAACTTGATCATTCTTACTGCTTTTGCTTGGCCTACAGCCAGCAGCTGCTGTTGCCCAATGCAATTACAGCCATGTCTATGGCCTTTAGCACATGGCTGGTATCATCATTTTACGTTAACAGTAGTCTAACTTCATTAGAGCTAACAAAAGCATTTAACCAGAAATAGCATTCTGTCTTGAATGAATGCCAAACACTGAAGAATTAAAATAGAACCCCTTCTTTTTTGGTGACATGGGAAGGAAAGCAGGCTTTTTCTCAGACATGTTACAATCACAAAAATAAAAGAACACAGCATTGGAATTAATGGAGGCTCTCCACCAAATTTTTACATTATAAAATTGGTAAGAAATTCAGATTTTCATTATGGAGATACATTCATTGTAAAATTAGGAAACAGAAGGTAGGTCTGTTCTACCCAGTATTTTGGAGTAATTCTAGGCAAGCTTAGTCAAATCTGCCACGGACAAGGAGAGAAGATGTTGGGACAAAACGTAACTAACCAAGATAAATCTCTTATTTATGTAGGATAGTGCCAAACAGACATGTGAAGAACTGGGAACACTAACAGGATTTAAAGCATAATGCCCATGATATTTAAGTAATGACTTTCATTGAAGATGTACCAAAGATGATCTTCTCCAGATTCTGTTGATGGGATTTGCAAAGCCAGCTGTTCAACTGCAGGAAATCAGGCAGTTACCTTTCTCTGTTACCTGATATTTCAGTCATTAGGGATCTACTTACACAGCCACAGTTGAAGAGAGACAGATGATGAAAATATGAGTGGCTAATTCAGCCTTCGTATTCCTCCACATAGGAAAAACACATCTAAGCATAAAGGGAGGGATACTCTGAACACAGGGACAGCTCAAACCAGAAGTCCATCTTGCTTAGTATTAAACAGTAACCAGCAGCAGATGGCAAAAAGGATAAATAGAAGAACACAATAAATACCCAGGGTGTGCTTGCCCGGAATGCTGTGGGAATCCAGCTGTTTAAAGATTAGGAATTCGGAGCCAGAGATGGGATCTCCACACTTAACAGCTCTCCGTGAGTTTATTTAGTAAGTGCATGCAAACACACTCTTGAAATTTCATCAGAAAACCCCAAACTTCTATTGATATTTTGATTAACAAAAATGCAATCCAAACAGAATCTGATGCTGCTGCAAGTTTTCTTACATGCAAATTTCTCATTTCCCTGAGGTATACTCTACCTCTATCATATAACCAATCTATTTGGATACATCACCAAAAAGCACCCAAAGAGACAAGCACCATTTCCTTAACAAACTACAAGTTCAGCTACCTTATAAAACAACAGCATGCATGAAGGTGCCATCCTTGTTTAACCCTGTTTTTCATAATGTATGCAACAGTCTTACCATGCAAAACGTTTCACCTATTGTAAGAATTTACACCCTTCAGAAAAACAGAAAAGGCTTTTTTTAATTTATTTTTTTTTTGGCACAGCTTGGTTCGAGGAGTTTATCCAGCACTCATTTCCCCTTCCTAAAGCTGCCAAAATGCATTTGTGAATTTCAACGTTTCGCAGCTAAGGCTGTGTGCTGCAGGACCCCAACCACCACACAAGCTGAAGTCCAGGCAAAGTCCCACTCACTGAGGATCTGCTGCGCTGGCATTGCTAGACAGGGAGCCGTCCTCAATTTAAGGTACTTGTGAGTTATACAGAAACAAACATCATCCACGGCCTGTAAGCCACATCTCAAACACAGTGATAATTAAACACAAAGTGGGTGATTTATGATGAATTTGAATACTGATAAAAAGCTGTGATACAAAACCTTCCTGTGAACACAGTGCAAGCTGAAAGGCAGACAAAGGCAGAAAGCCTCAGGCAAACACAGCCAAAGTAGTGAACTTTAGTGAAAGCAGAGCAGCACAGTACATAGTACACACACTATTAGTAAGCTTGACTGGCTAATTCCATTATTCGCTAATTTGAAACTGGCACAAGGCCTTGCTTTCACATAACCACCTCACAATAGCCACAGCACTGCTTATCACACGACAGTGCCATTTTAGCCAGACCTGAGACAATCCCTTCAGAAGTGCTAGGTTCTTTTTTGGTCTGCATACCCTGCTGGGAACTTGATCCCTAATGCCTATAGCACTATGGACATCCTTGCACATGTCCACTATTAGCACTGCTGCTGCTGAAAACAAGTGAGCAATCTGCAGAACAAACCCATCAGAGACTGGAATTCAAGTTCCTGATGCCACCACAACTGCTCGCTATAGAATATTGTGCTCCTCCTTTCTTCATCTCCAGATCCCACGTTACAGTTTGCTTCTGTCATTCAGAACAGCTTTGTCCCCGTAAGTAAACCCAAAATTTAGGTGGAGAAATTGGTCCTCACAAACAATCAACAGAACAAACTGAAGGGAGAGGACAAGGAGAATCCATTTATTTGTATTGGTTGCCTACATAGATAACACTCTGTCTGCCTATGCTGAATGTATGAGACCGGAGGAGTAAAAAAATTATATCTGGTGACAGATTTAGGAAAAACAGCTTAGAACTGAACGTTTGGTTAACAGAAAATTTAGACCTTGTTAGACATGTTTCACTTCTGAATTCATCCCTAATCCTCAAGACTGCAATTATTCAGAGTAAGTCTAGAATTCATCTCAGGCATATTTAGTAAGTCACCATCTACTGACTATTGTGATGACTTCAGCACAACAAGGGGGTGGCACCCAGTAGACTTCCTCAAGGGCAGCTGTCCACACTGAGAGCTTAGCTTTGTGCGATGGTTAACAGACGGTCAGAAACGCCAGCAGATCTCAGCACTTACCCAGCATAAGAAAGTTTGCACGAGCTTTAACTTTTGTAGCTCCTGTTCTGTGGAAAAAGAATTTCAGTTTCTAGAGACAACAGTTTGGCACTTATTATACACTTCATACACTCTACAAAGATGTACATATGTAAATTCAAACTTTGACCTCACTTGTACTGTTAGCATGATTCACGGTGACCAATTTTAAGCAAGCACAGCAGAGAGACAAGAAAACACGTGCACACTTTCCTTAAACTTATCACTGGTCTGAGCTGCTCAGAATGAAGTGTCTACATAACTTTAGCAGAAGAGACTTCACTGCATTTAGTTGACAGAAGTGTTACTAGATCATGATTTCACTATCTTATTCAGTGCCAAATTCTTCTGCTATTCTTCTGTTAGAAATACAAAAGGATTCCATTGGAGCAAAGACAGGTAATACCAGGTTTAAAAAATAAACTCCACATTTTTTTCTTTTAAGCTTAGAATGAAAGAGAGGTAAGTGGAAATAATTAGTTAAGTTGGAAAAACAAAGCAGAGTTCAACTTAAAAGAAAAAAAGCAGCTTTAAAGGAAAAAATGCACTATTAAAAAAACATTTTCTACAGCATCTGTTCTTTATTTCCTAATGCCCAGGATGAATTTACATATCCTGCTGCTGACTAACTAGAAGTACTTGGTCGTGAGGAGTTGAAAAGAAGCAGTGCCAAGCAGGGGGAATTTCAGCTGGCCAATAAAATGACATTAGTTTTTCCACATGGGGTTCTGCTTCATGTTAAAAGCATAGCAGGCAAAGTCAAAATTGAATCCTGTTCAAAGAACACTATTTTTAGACACAACATGCATGCACACACAGCATTTCTCATTAAATATACTTGATTTATGAAGTCTTGGGTGTCCTACTAAGACAGACCTAATGCCAGCCAAGAAAACACAAAGTACTCTCAACAACCACTTTTTCTTGGGCTGAGCTACGCAATGCACATCACAGCTCCTGCTTAAACGAAGCTCGTTTGCCCAAAAGCTCTCCAGAAATATGTTTTCACTAAATTCATGTTTCATGCTCTGCTCCTCTTTGTACTTGGGAACATAAAAAAAGGTTTGCGAACTCTTTAAAGACACTGAAAAGATGCAAAGATAAAGAAATAGTTTAAGCTATTTTGAGTTACAAGTAGCAGCATGAAATTTAATGACAATATAATTAAAGCTTATATTCCTTAGGTGTACACCTTGTTTCAGATATTCTCACAGTACTTTACTAAAGCAGCAGTATGAGCAGGTGAGCACAATTCACAACAGTGCTCTCCAGCTGTAATCTTTGTAGAGTATAAAAATGCTAAAAGAGATACAATAATCAACCTCAATCTTCAAGAACCTCTGGTCTTAATGTGATGTGGCAGCCAGGTGGCAAACAGCAGGATAGAAATGGGAGAAATCAAACACAGAAATGGACCAGTTTAGAGGTGCATGAAAATCATCATGATTAAATGTAAAGCTTCTATAAAGTTTCCTAACATGTGGGCACCGCAAAAAGTGAAGAGGGATATATGTGTGGATAAATGAAGGCATTAAATGAATTAATGACTTACTATTTTATAATTATATAATCATAGTAATAATTAAATTTCTCTCTAAATTATTTTTGTGGGAAGACCCAGACCGGGTAGAGGTTAGGAAGAACTGGATACAGTTGTGTAAATATTGGAAATTACTCTGGGAGCTTTAACATAACACAGAAGATGCAAAAGAAACAGTGAAATACTAGGCATGATGTAAGCAACAGGCTGTTTTATATGAAGTGTAAATGAGGCAGAGACATGGAGTGACTCACGCCATTTAGGACGCTTACGCAGTGAATCAGAGACAGAACCAGGAACAGAATCCAAGTTCTCTGACTCCTAAAAATCTTTCAGTGACAACATTCACAATCTGCTCAGTCTACAGTGTACAGACACTACTCCAAAACAGAATGGATAAACTTAGGCTAATGAATTGGTTTTTGAGTCCACTCTAGTACTGATCATTTCTTAATTAATCCAGTTTCCTATATGGAGCACAAAATAAAACAAACTAACTTTTGGCATCTAAAGTAAACAACAGTTTCCTGAATACAGTCACCACAGTGATGAACAATAGGATCAAGACCATATTTTGTGAGCTACTGCACTCTCCCAAAGCACAGTATGTTGGCACTACTTTTACATTGCAGGCAAATTTCATAAACTACCTGGTGAAAACCCTTCTCATTCATTTCAGCAAGTGTCCTTCTCTTATTCTCCATTCATCAAGAGGAATATGCTTAGCAGAGGTAACTTAGGAAATGCATTTTACAAATAAATGGTCCTGTGTTGATCAACTGAGCCCAAAGGGCCTCTTCAGTTCAAACATCCCGAAATGAACAGCTGGCAACCTCACTGGATTTTAGATAGCAGCAGTGAAAGACATTTAGTGACAGGATTTCAGAAAAAAAATGCAGTATTCATAGTTTGTCTCACTGCAGTTACAGTTACTTGATGTTGAGATTTTTTTTTTTCTTCAGTAACTTCAATAAAGAAACTGAAGAACACTTATGCAAGTCACCAAAATCAGCTATCCTGACAGTCTCAGCAGCTCCCGTGTCACAATATGCAATTATTTTAAAGTGAGAACAGGGCAGAGTACGCCTGCTTGTCTTCGGAAAGAGAACTTAAGCTGGAAGAGATTCTGCCAATTTACACGGAGATTTCAACGATTCATTCAAAATGACATTGTCTTTCTTTTTTCCTTTTCTTTGTTGGACTTCAAAATTTCCAGGAAACAAAACAACTGTGGATGACGTGCTCCGTGCCTTTCCTGAACCCTCCCTTACATTTGGGAGATAGAAAGGGAAAGAACAACATTTCTGCTTCCTGCACACTACGTTGCTAAGTGGCAGTCACAGAACAGGAGGAAAAAAAAAGGATAAACCCTCCCTGCACTTGTTGACATTTTGCACAGAAATAGTTCTATAACTGTGCCTGATTAATGACCACAGTGCAGCAGTGTTTCAGGTAGGAGAAATAAAATACTGATCTGGCATTTTGGCTCCTCAGTCAATTTTCTTACCTCCTGAAAACTGAAGTATGCCAGGAAAGCTCTCCCCCCGTCTCTCCTCCCCCCAGTGGCTTCATGCTCCCAGCAGCTTAGCTGCAGCCATCCAGTTTAAGAGAAAAAAAGGAATATTCTGATACTAATTTAGTTGCTTTGGTTTTGAAAACAGTAACATTCTTCTAAAAGACAACTAAAAATGCTCACCTAAATTAAGTGTTTAGACACCTAAAGTGCTTGGGTGGTAAGCCATTCATCTAAATCTGCCACTAAGACATGCTACAAGAAACCACAGACAAGGTTCTGAAGCATTACTGCAGCTTACTGCAGAACAACTGCATCTTCCCCCATGGGAAGGCATCATTTCTGTGTGTTATGACAGAGGTGCCCAGCTGGGGTTTGTGTTGAGAGCAGTGCTGTGCAAGTGATGCCACAATGGCTCATGGTCAGGAACAAACCTGAAGTGACTGCTGCTGTGATAACAGAACCCAACAAAACTGAACAACGCCACTGAATGGAGCTACTTTAAGAAGAATGCTGAAGAAAAGAAAATGTAATAATCAAAGAGTTAACAAAAACTGGCTGTAAAGCACAGATTTTTCTCAACATTGCAGTACTGTACTGAAAGGCTTATATTCACACAAGTGCCAACTTAAGTACAATTCAAATACATGAGGAATAAAAAGAATAATTCGGATTATTTCATTTGTAGTATCCTTGAAATGTGAACAGAGACAATCAGGATATACCACAATTAACTGTTTTTTCATGTACATGAATATAGATATTTTTCCTGTTCCTCATGCTGTACAAACTCATCCATAACTGAATTTGTGTGAAATCATTTCCATAGCAGGCATCACAGCACATACGTAAAGCGTCATGGAAATAAAGAAAAACAGGAAAAAAATTAATATATCCTGAGTTTGATAGTGACTGCAGCCACAAATGGAAATGGTTTCAGTTTATCAAAGCATCACCAGACGGTTGGCAGGGACCTCTGGATCCAGCTGGACCAACCCACGCTCTAGCAGGGCCTCCAGAGCAGGGTGCCCAGGCCTACGTCTTGAAGAGGAGGTGACCCCATCTCCCTGGGCAACCTTTGCCATTGCTCCAGCACTTGCACAATACAACAGTGCTTTCTGATGTTCGGATGGAGCCTTCAGTATTCCAGTACGTGCCCTTTGCCTTTTGTCTTCACATCGAGCACCACAGAAAAGATCCTGGCTCCATCCTCTTTGTACCTTCCCTCCAGTGAGAGGGGAGGATCCCCCCCAAAGCCTCCTCTTTTCCAGGGCAAACAACCACAGCTCTCCCTACCTTTCCTCACAGGAGATGCTCTGTAGCCCCTTCAGCACTGGGCTTTGTGGTCATTTGCTGGACTCCCTCAAATACGTCCTGGTCTCCCTTGTACTGGGAGGCCCAGAATTGAACCTGGATCTTTAGATACAGCCTCACAAGTGCTGAGCGGGGAGAAGGATCACCTTCATTCTCACACTGGCAGTACTTTGCCTAATGCGCCCAGGATACCATTGGCCTTCTTTGCAGCAAGGAGACATTGCTGGCTCTTGTTTGGTGTGCACCCATATCCTCTCCTGCTGCCAGACTGCTTCCCAGCTGGGTGCCCCCAGCAAGTTCTGGTGCCTGTGCTGTTCCTCCTGAGGGGAGGAACTCTGCACTTACTGAACTACAAGAGTCCTTTTCTCCAGCCTGTTGAGTTCCCTCTGGATGGCTGCATGACCTTCTGACATATCAGCTGCCAGCTATGTTCCGAGTCATCTGCATATCCTTATGCACACACACATGTGCTGTGCCACCCACCCACAACTAAAAAGCAAACCGTTGTGGTGTAGCTGATAACACTTTGAGAATCTTGTTTCTTCCCCCAACAAGTGCTGTAGTTCACTTCCTTCCAACTGCTGAAACCACCAAGACGTTATTCACAGAATATTTCTACAGATACCTATGATTTCCAGGCACATCTTTATTTTAATCTCCATTTCTAATTCTGGCTATCTTGACTCATGGTACACACACTGTGTCAATCTCACAACACGTACAGAATAACAAATAAAGGATATCTCAAGGGTATGTTTGGCTCTCTAGTCTGAGGGCACACTGATGGCTCACATTGTCCAGCCTGCCATCCACCAGTACCCCCAAGTCCTTTTTGGCAAGGCTGTGCTCTATCCTTACATCCGCCAGCTTGTACTGACAGGAGGGTTGCCACAACCCAGGTGCAGACCTTACACTCGGATTTGCTGAACCTCATGAGGTTCTCCTGGGCCCACTGCACAAACTGTCTGATGGCACCCCACCCTCTACATGTGTCAACTGCACCACTCAGCATGGTGCCACCACAAACTTGCTATCAATGCACTTGATCCCACTGTTAATGCCACTGGTGAAGATACTGAAGAGTATCAGTCCCAGCACCAACCCCAAAGGGACACCACCCATCACTGATCTTTCTATCCAAACACTGAGACACTGACTGCCACTCTCTGTGCAGGATCTCGCAACCAGTAACGCTGCAGTTTCCTGATTACATTTGTAAGAGTCAAGTTTCTATGGCTTCAACATTCTTACTTCTTCCTGAAGCCAAAGATCTCTACACTGCTTTAGTGGTTCTAAAGGAATTAATTTTCTCCTTGTGAAAGAACGAAGATGTTAGAACTCCATTTTTCTCATACTGCTTTAATCCCACAGAGAGTGGGGGAGTCATTCTGCATTACTGTAAAACAGCCTATTACACTGAAAATCTACATTTTTCTTAAATTAACCTAACTTAAAAGATGCAGAGCTTCACTAGCAGGTTGCAAGTACACATTCACAAATGAAATACTAAATTCCAGCTCTCTGCATACCAGATCAGGCAAGTTGCAGAGAAGCACACTTTGTAGTAAATTATAACACGAAGTGTGCAATTATTTTGCATTTGCCTAAGCCCAGCAAGAGAAGCTAGAACTGGTATGTCGAATGCACTCCATATGTCTAGAACTGAACAGAGTGAGCTAGAAAATCCATACGAAACAGTTGCTTGTATTCTGAATTGTTTTGCAATTGACAGCATTTTCTGGCTGCAGTCACACACAAGGTAAAGCAGCTGCATACATAATTTCTTCATAAGTGGCAGCTTCTTTTCTGACTTTTCCCTTATTCTCTTTCACCCCTCCCACCACCTTTATCATGCTGGGATAAATGAGGACCATGCAATTTAAGAAGGCACGACACTGCGTGTCATACCTATGCCAACACTGAGGAAGCTAAAAGATGTCACTTGCCATGAAGATGCCCTGTTTTGATACACATCAAAAGCTAATCCACAGCACTTAGAGTAATCCCACAACATAACACAGTAAGCTTACCATTGTCGCTCCAGATGTTCATTAAAAAATTGCACAGCAAAACTGACCAAGGTCTGGTGTGCAGGCTTTTGCTTGGTGAACATATGAAATAAAAGACAAGCCAAAACTGAGTTCCAACTGGACTAACTTACAGTGTCACTAACGAGCTCTCCAGCAGGTGGCAAAGTTTAGATAATTAAGAAGAGTGAACTCTTCAATTAGATACAGAACTCTTAAGCTCGAGTAACAGTGACCACTCAAATCCTTAAGTTACACCTGCAATTCTTCACATCTTCAACAGGTTTTTCAGTACTGACCTCTTCACCCCAAAGCAGATACTGAAGTCAAAATCGTTTGGGCCGCTTTACTGCTAAACTCAACCTGCACGTCATCAACTCATGGAACAGTGCTCAGTGCTCACCTCCACAGAAGTGCCCAAGTATAATTTTAAATAAGTAGAAAATAGAAACATTTGTAGTTCTTTATGCATTGTCAAAAGCCTTCTATATATGTTCCTAAATTCAGCAATGCAATGATACCTAAACATGTGGAATATCATTTGAACATTCAATTTCCCATGACTTGCTTAAAAAAAAGTTTATTCTTATCATACACTTGAAAGCCTGCAACAAAAAAGAACTCAATATTCTCAATACAGCTGTTGTCACTGGAAATACTACAGACTACACTCTTAGCTGCTTTTTTATTTAAAGCTGCCTGTATGATTCAATTCAGTTGATGTTGCGGATGGAATTTACCAGTCTCAGTTTTGATCTTGCTTATTACAAATATAGGAACTATGTTCTATGGTCAATAGTTTGAAACTACAGATATCAGGGAATTACCTATCATCAGGTTAAGAATAAGGAAAGCAAAAAGCATGTTAGAATATGTAGTAGTTGAATTGAGAAGAAAAACATCATATTCACATGAGGTTTCACTCTAAACATTTCACAGAAAACAAACGAAGATAATAAAACTTTCTGAACTGTGAAGATAGAGCTGAACGTAGTCTGCTTCCTGAGGGTCCACACAACCTTAGAGACAGGACTATGACCACCCATAACACAGAGAGCTGAACAGCACCTGGCACGTTCCCTAAGATATGCTGTTCATCGATACCTCTCTTCGCAGCCTGCATTATGTTTAAAGCAGCTGCTTTTTTGTTGTACTTTTCTGCCTGCTCTAACCCAAGTGCAATCTCTTGCGCGTACTGTGAGTACACACAGCACCAACAAGGAGATGCAAACGTGAGTGCTGTTCTGTGTAAAGGTTAATGTACGAGCTTCTGGCATCTGATTCTCAGTGTTTTTACAAATGCAGTAAAAAAAAGACAGGCACAAGATGGATCCCTTGTGGTGCAGCATGTGTAGTAAGACCTCAGGGAAAGAAATAGCCACTCCTTATTTCACAGGAATGCATAGGCACAGAAGAAAGCATTTTGATTTCTAGATACTCCCGCATAAGAATTGTTGCATTAGAACAAAACTTACTTTGTTATTAAAGGCAACAAACAAAGGTTGTCAACATTTGTTTCCCAGCGCCTTGCAGACTAAGTTATGATTGCTCAATACCTCTACACACCAATTCAAAAGCAGAGTAAGCTCTAGATACATACACCCACTCTACACATCTGGAGGCTTTGATGTCTGCATGTTTCCTTCCCTTCTCCTACCACACAAGGAAGCTGTCGGTATGACACCTTCTCTTTCCCTTTTAGGAAATCCACCACTTCTGTCTCTCACGACATCAGTTCACTATTTCATCCTCGTACTCCCTCTCATTTTCTGCCACAGTTCTTTTGACTTCAGGAGGTACCCTCAATGCCAACACATTCAGCTTATAGAAGTAACTGGATGGGGCAATCACAGATCGCTACCCAAGGTCAAGATACCAAAGCAACACAGTCTTTGCAAGCTCAGCTAAATGTTACAATCAATTCCAAGTCAGCCAGCTGTTGCTCTCCATGTGTTTTCCACTCAAAACCAGATTTTGAGCAGAAAAAAATGCTAGAATGCAATGGAAAGTTCAGAAACAAAGAACAGACAAAAGGTTCAGGTTAGGCGGGACTACATCCGTCTGCAACCTCACAAATGGTAACATAAGTGGTGAAGGAATGCATTTAGCTTGGCAGCATTACATGCATTTGAAAATTCTGTTCAGCTGAAGAATAAAAGATCATTAGAACTCAAAGTATAAACATGAATTTATTTGACTATGAAATTAATTGAAATGTCAAATTTGTGCTGGCTAATTAAATATTTCACATAATGTCCTCTTAAACGAACAAGCCAAATTCTTCTCCCTTTGAAGGCAATGGGAGTTCTGCCATTCACCGCAGTAAAAGCCTAAAAGAGCAAATAATTCTGTTTAGTTCTCAAATTAACTTAGCTTTAAACTACTCGAACGTCTTAGACTGCTACATATATATTTAAAAATGTTTAACTGAGCAAATTATCCCAAGAGCAACTGAAGTTTGATCATCCAGTGTTGAATGAGGATACAACATGGGCACAAAACTGGTTTATTTTTAATTACATCCATCAGAGCTACAATTCTAGATATCTAAAGTATTTAACGTTTAAATGGTTTTCATCACCTTCTATAGAATGCAGCTCATAAACGGTTCACCTCTGAATGGCAGGAATACTTGACTCAAACAGTTTTGTGAAACTGTACATAACAGCTCTTGTAAACCAGCATTTCTGAAAATACTTACCTATTGTAGGCTTCAAAAGAAAAACCCTATCAAGTTCATGGAGCAAGAAAACAGAAAGTCACCCTTTTAGTAACTGAAAGAGCTGAACACAAAGAGGGGGTTGCTCAAACAAATGAGGCTGCATGTGGTGCAGAGACCTCCACAGACAAAGCACAGCTGCTTTGCAATGAGGGATTAGCAGTCTAGGTCAAAGGAAATAAAGCCTCTCTAGCTAAGTGAGCACGCTGCAGAATGCATCCTCAGCAGAGATGAGAAAGGGCCATCTAACTAGTTTGCAAATTGTGTAGAAGCTTCTGGGAACAGAAACAAAACGATTCCTTGACAGAACGTGTAAAAATAATTCTGCTGAAAAGCAGAGATACTGTCAGAGGGCTGAGGTTGCAGTGACCTTCCAGTTACTTTAAAATCACATTTTCCCTCTCCCTTCTACACATTCATAAGTATAAACACACTCTCTTCAGGCAAAACCAACTTGCTACCTGTATACCTGTAGGGTATTAATGTCTAGAAAAAAACAGCCTAGAAGTAACAGAAAAAGCTCTTCACTGTCTTCCATAAGACTCAAAGCTATTAAAAATAGCTATGCATACACATGGCTGTTTTTTGGTCTCCTTCTCAAATGCAACCACTCAAGCCTCTTCCAGCATGCTTACAACTGAGTCAATCCATTTTGGCTTTAAACTTTTCTTGGCTTTATACTGACACTTCAGTTGAGCAGAATACAAACCAATGTTTGAAGAAAATGAATTGCTGACGTTTTCATCAAACACTAGATATATTCTCATTATAAATCATTAATTTCAGCAAATTTTCTTATAAAAAAGACTAGTCTCCTGAGCTGATGCTTGCCACTTGAATGTACCACTGTGAATGTATGTCTAACCTGGCCTCTGCTGTGGAATGAAATACCAGAACAGCTACTAGCAGGTAGGCTGGGGTCTAAACTTCCAAATGAACTGTATGTTGCAGACAGCTTGTAACAGTTCATGGCGTTACAGAAGTGTAAGCCATTAGAACTACTTGAGCAGGAAGCAGCAAAAAGTTGTACTGCTCTGAAAACCAAGAGCTTTTCTTCCCTTCCGCATCCAAACCACATGAAATCAACTCAAAACTCATTAAAAAATAAGGCAGCATAACACTTTACTATAACAAAAATCACACTTTCTTGGTGATAAAAGTTTCCAGCGCCTTCTTTTGAAACAACGGCTTACAGGACACCCCAGTAATTGCCATTTGCACAAAGGCCTATTTCAGTGAGGCTGGGCTTACAACTTATGACAGATGGGGAATTCCCCAAGAGCTGTGCTCAGGCTCATCAGTGCACTCCTTAACATCTGTGTAAGTTCCCTAAGTTATCGTGGGAGTTATTTATATATGTACTTGTACAGATGGAGAGACTGCTTGTATGACTATTGGCCCTTCATTACAAGTAATATGCAGTAAGAAAAAAATACCGTAACTGCAGTGGAACAACAAACCTGAGTGTAAGCTAAGAGATCTTGTAGACTGCAAATTGGTACCAAGGGTCAAAAAACCTGTTTTCCACTATGGTCAGAAAGCTACTGTCAGTGGTTATCTATAAACGCTCATATTTTTAAGAAGTTTTGAAAACTCACACAAAAGCAGAAGTCTGTGATGGAGCGTTTTATATATAAAAGAGAGTACAGGTTGCTATCTTTCACTTTTACAGAGTACAGTTGAAAATGGCATCCAGAATTCAAAGAGATGAGACTAATCTCAACTCTTCTTGTCCCTAGTATTTTATTTTAAAATTAGGTTAGGAAAAAGCTGTTCTTCTCAGGTACATATATAATCCCTCCTATTTTAATGCACCAAAAGAATAGTAAAACTTCAGACACTTGTCAATTATGAAAGTCAAGCCAGGCTACCCCTATTTTTAAGAGACTGCATTCCCACAAATATGCAAATGATAGAAGCAGAAAGTATGGGCTGCTGAGGGTTATGAGACTTCTGGAGAACCACAGCCAGAGGTGCTCTGAGGCTTATGAGTCTTCAGACATTCTTCAGCATTGTACACCTCTGCTCATGTCCAACCACAGGCAGATGGGCTGCTCCACTTCTTCCAAGGGCTTTTCTACCTTCTCAACTGTACTGCTCTGTAAAGGACACGAGGTATAGCTTCCCTGTTCCTGGTGTCAACTGGAATGAGTTTTAGAAACAAGTATCTGTTGGCACTGACTGAAAAACACCATAAAATCCTGCTACAGCTGACAAGCGCATTTTAATTCTCATTACTCTGGACTATGAAAATAGCAAGATACATTTTAAGAGCTTCAACATTTTTGTGTTAAAGTACACAGAGATAATGAGGGCTTTCGGAGCCTAGTCTCCCACACCCAGTTCGTGCTGTGGCTTCGTTATACAGCCTCAAAAGGAAGCATCAGAAAACTCCTAAATGGAGGAGGTGTTGACAGACTGAGAACTTTAATCGAGACTCCTTTCCCACAGTCCTTCCCACACAAAGCTAGAGAGTTTAAAGATTTTAACAGCTCGTACGTGTATGAGACATTTCTTTTTCCTTTAGCCTCATTTAATCCCTGATAACATCTACTAAAACAGCAGATTTCACGTAATGCAGCTTCTTGAGCAGAATAAAACTACATTTATTTCCACTACCTCGGTATCAAATACACCACTGCTGCACCTCAGTTTCCAGCATCATAGGAAGTGAGGCACAACCTATGTGAATATTCCTCTCATTTGTAGCACTGCCCCCTATGTGCACTGGGAAGGTGCTTTTTTTGTTGTTTGGTTTGGGGCTTCCCCCCCCCTTAGTAATAAAGTTGCAGGAAATGTTCCCTACTCAGTATTGAAAATAAACATTTCCTGCTGAGCTGAGAACAGCCAGAGAAAGAAGCTTGCCCAGCAGCAGGTAACTTTATGCCAACTCCTATTCTGCCCTAGCCACAAGTTTCCATATATGCAAAATCTTCCTTTAAAACATAACTGCTGTGAGATACATTCCATCTACGCTTCTCTCCTGTGTCAACACAATTTCACCTGGTGCTGCTCAGCACTGGCTCCTAACCTGACGCCTCTCTGTAGTGCTTAAGAAACTAAGAAGTCACTGAAACTCTGAACTGAAAACAATTTTCATTCTAGCAGATTATTTTAGGAAACAATTTGAAAACATTCCCTCTCAGAGTTGTCATACAACAAGACAAAAAAGCTAACCAAAAAAGCCCTTGGAGTACCAATGACTATCGGTATCACTAATGGAAGAACAGAGTTCTGGCAATGAAATTTAAAGCTTTGCTATGAAAACCAGAGCTTCCCGTTTCCCTAGCCACACCCTCCTTCCCAATTATTTATGTCAAGTAATAAAGTGAAATAAAAACCTGACATTCAACCTAACTAGTGTGCCAACCCACCTAGACCAGCACCTTTGAGCTCCTGGGGAGTAACCATTTGTTCACATAAAAATAGGAGACTGTGTGGGAAGTACAAGAAAAACAAGAGTGTCGTGGGAAAGCCCAGTCATGAATGATGTGGCTCCTCCCTGAAACCCATCTGGAAAGTCTGAGTAATCGTGGGATATCCCCAGTTACTCATCGACATTCAGTTAATTTCAGGAATATCTGATTTTTTCAGGATACTACAAATTATGTCAACCAATGCAAGGCATTTTGTAAGAATCATATTCCTGGAATCCTTGGGTTTTAATGCATG
>NW_024884800.1:13437904-13442317 GCF_019232065.1 Centrocercus urophasianus | reverse complement strand
GAGGAAATAAGTATTTTACTTGCAGAGAGTTTTCTTAGTTACACCAAATTCTAAGGTTGAGACCTGGCAATTAGGACAGGCTCAGCAGAATGCCTCCTAGCTGTACTCAGTGACTCTGTACTGATCATTTTTAATTCCAGAATTCCATTTTTCCTAGATCCCCAATTACCTTTCATAACACGGTCACCTCACAGAATAAGTTCGTCCCACCAAATGCAGTAACACATCTCCCTGACCCAAGAATTCATCTTCTCTAGTTCTGTTTTCCCAGCAAATTTGTTGCCAATATTTGATGGCTCTCCTTTGATTTAAAAAGCTTTGATAAGGTATCTTTACACACTTCCTTTCCTGTCCCCTCATTTACAGTCTTTTGCCTTGCTTTCTTTCAGGAAGTGTTACTAAGGAAACAGCCTATCACATACCATTAAGCACACAGGTCTAGCAAGGTTTTCTCAGGAATAACAGACCAGTAATTACATTAACACTTACTGATACTGTAAGTGTTGTCACTGTTCCACTCCCCCAACTTTTAATAAATGAAAAAGAAAAAAGGCAGTTACTATATCCCCACACATACAAACATGCAAGAAACATACTTACTAAAGCGTGCTTCTTCTATCTGCACAGTAACATTATTTCATTTTCGTTTCATAATGAAATACGGAGAAACATTTAATCTATCATTAAAGCAAAAGGGATTTTTCCCTGACTGCCTAGAGTCAGTATACAATTTAGCTTTGTCATTTTGAGAAAAGGCAGGAGACAGTTCTGATAAGCAACAGTTCCTGAAATAACGACCTGGCACCGTATGCACAATATCATTTCAGACCTGCTTACCGAACTGACTCTCAGAGAATAACTAAGCCTAGCTCAATAAATTCAGATCTGTATACTTCACTTAGAGTTTCTGGTACTGTGAGTTTACAAAATAATCCATTTTATTACTAAACAATTATATTCCACTATGACACGTCCAAAGATTTACCCAAATTAAAGTGGTATTTGCAAAATTCATGGCTACAATAGTTCAAAGCAAGTTTTTATTGTCTAAAATGAGATTTAGAAATATCATCAGCTCCAGGTTTCAGCAGAACCTAATGCCTACACTTATGACAGGCAAACATGAGACTGTATAATGTTTTATTACAATGCTGCTCAATTTCAGTAGGGTCAATCGGTTATCATTTAAAAATTAAGATGTCAATACATCACCTTTCATTTCACACATTATCAGAAGCAACAGATCATATTAAAACTATGCACTTTATTAAGCATTTTGAATAATAATAGTCTAAGACTGTTAGTAATACCTTTGGAGATCAATCCCACTGTACTAAATGTACAAAATAGTAATTCATAAAGCAAACTTTACTGCTGAACACTCTTAATATACTTTGGTCTGGTTCCAACTTAAGAATTTAAGACAATTCTATTAAATCAGCTGCAATTTTTCTATAAATATATTGAAAAAATACGAATGTTAACACAGTGCACCTTACCTTCACTAACACTATGAATGTCCAGACCACCTCTGGCAGCCCTTTACTCCTATGTTAGCATTTCATGTACAAAGTTTTAACTTCAAAGATAATCAGAAGGGAACACAAATGTAATTTAAAGGGAAAGTAAAAATATAACAAAGAAAACCTGAAGAGGCTTCTACTGAATTAACTTCCCTTCTAAGAAAAAGTTTGTTAATTACTAAAAAGGATTTTGTAACAGCTTACTTACAGAAAGACGTGAATTAAAAGCCTATCTAATTTTTGCAACTGTATCAGCCAAATAAAAGATATTATCTCTGTATACATCCTACCTCACACAAGAACAACCTGATTAAATTGTTCTTAAGCCACAAGTTTCAGAAACTCAAGGGATCCATATTCTAACAAAAATAATGTTCAACTATTGTTGACAAAAAATACTTTCCTTACTTCTCTCATTACTGATTTTAATTGGAATGCACTCGTTTGTAATATAATTTCTCTTCCATTTCCTGTATTTTAGTTTGTGTATGTGGGGAAAGAGGGAAGAAACAGCACACGGCCTAGTTTTGACAACCAATGGGGACCGTAAGACAAAACCAATTTAAGCTTGTAAGGGAAAGAAAATTACAGCTACCTTTGCAAATCATTTGTACAAAAGGTAAATAAAGCACCGTGCAGACCAGTACATAGAAACAGCAGACCTAAAATCTACTCAAGAGTGAAGAACAGCTAATAAAACAGGATAATCTCAACTATTGGTAGTTGAATCAGCTCACAAATCCTGTGGCCATACATAACATCTTAAAGATGCCATACCTTTTGGCCTCGCACTTTATCTCCGAGTCGTGATGGTTGCAGATGGTTGCAAAACCAATCTAATAAAAAAACAGTTCACGTATTGCCCTGATTTGGCCTGCCATTTCCGCAGGTGTAAGCCAGCCTCTCCGAAGCAGACAGTCCTCCTTTCCTTCGGAGCAGTAACATTACATGGGTATAGAGCCTACTATTTTAAGTCTCTTTCAAACAATGCTTTGGCTCAGACGCTCCTCTTTGACTGAGGACTTTTAGGGACTGGAGATTGGTACAGTATGATGAGAAATCCTCAAGCTTAACTTACTTTCTCCGCTATTCTACATGAAGAATAGTCTCTACCTTACGTTGATCCCTGGAAGATGCCCACGTCCAATTACCAATTGGACATTACCAATTACCAAACTTTCAGTGAAGTTCGCAGCGCAGATTAGCAGAGCAGCAGTCCTGAAACTTGTTCAGTATCCTTGAATTTTCATTACAGTCAAACACCTGACCCTGGACTAAGGGAAAAATGATCAGCGACCCCAGGTTTTAAGTATCTGTTTGGTATTTCACTTCCTATTTTCCCTGGAATTTCAGGTGCTCTGAAATCACTCCTAACTGCAGACTTGCACATACTCACTCAGTGAGGGATACAAGCAGCAGCACAGTCTGAACCCCCCGCCTCATTAAGATGCCCTGGAAACTCAAAGGCAACCAAATGCTAGAAATTCCAGTATCACTGCCACCTGACTTCCCTGTTGCACATCTGCGTTTCACAGAAACAAATGAAAAGGAAGCAACAGAAGCAATATGATGCTTCCTGGCTTTGCAGGTAATGTTGAACATACCAGAATAGCAAAAGGCTGCTGAGGTCAGGCTGAGAAGGCTATATGCTGCTCCATAGTTTAACTCTGAAAGCATAAGCTTCGCCTCACAATTACCAGGTCTCACTGGTGGCTTACATACACAGAGTAGCAGTATAATAAAAGAGCTGACTTTGAGAAGTAGTCTACTCAAAGCCACATGATAAGACAGCCTGAGAAGTATTATCAGCAGGCAGCCCAGAAACAACACTGTGCTCTGGAACATTACACGAAATGCTATTGGCAGGAATTAATTCAGTCCGACTTCTGTGAACATTAAAGGTCACAGCAGAAGCATCAAACACATACACAACACCCTTGCACCTTCTCCACTTCCCAAGCCCAAAATGACAGACAGGTACACAGGTGTGCTTTGCCTGGGTCAGCAGAATGCCTATCTACAGCCATAGCAACGCTGCCTGATAGCAAAGCCTTTGTGAAGTGAGCACTGGGTTGTGCGGGCAGATACAGGGCAGATTGAAAGAGACTATGATTAGTCAAAACAAACAGATTAAACAGAATGGTAAGCTCAGCTGAACAGAGAGGGGAGCTACCCTGCCTGTGCAAACACTTGCCTCTAATCTTAACTAAATAAGGCCAACATCTATTTTAACACAATCAATTTTGTTTTCTATTTTACCTTTTAAATGAGATTGCCATACTGTAGTCTTGCAGGTGATTACTTAGCTTTCCTGTGTTCAAAAGGAGCAATAGACCAACATTTCTCATGGAGAGAAGGCAGGTAATATGGCAACACCACCAACAGAGACTCCTGAAATTGCTGACAAAAACAACACAGTAGATGGTGCTGCTGGGAGCCAAAAGCCACATCTAAAATTTACATCCAAAGTCAATTACAAGAAAGCTGGGTTGTAAGTTTCATTTCCTTCAGTCTTATGCTTCTCATCCCAACCTTCCCTCTTTGTTTTTGTTTCTTTACCAGCCACGTCTATGAAAGGAAGGCTGAAAGTATGAGGGCACTCAGTTGTCACACTGAATGTTAAGTAGAACACACAACAAAAAGACTGATGCCATCATACAGTCAGTAAACACAGGTCTATGCTAGTTAAGACAGGTAGGTTACATGTTATTGTAAAATTTACATCCAGTCCTCTACCATTATGCTAATCCAGTCAAGGCCTGGAGCTCTCCAGTCTTTTCATTGCTCCCTTCTATGACAGGAGTTTTACATAATCTGTTTCTCTTTATCCCTATCGTCTCTACTAGGAGCTGGCTTGAACCTGGGTTCAGGGGCGTGGGAGGGGGTGGGG
>NW_024884800.1:13402666-13437804 GCF_019232065.1 Centrocercus urophasianus | reverse complement strand
ATATATATATATATATATATATATATATATATATATATATATAAATTCTAGCCTTGGTAGGATAAACAAAAGCAGCTACAACTATACTTGTTAGGTCTACTAAATGTAAAAGTACGACTGTGAATTATATGCAAGTGGCAGGAAAAACAAAACTAAAAAGTATAGGGTAAATGAAACCATTTTGTTCAATGCCCGAAGTGTAACAGAGCAGGAGTTTAAAACTTTAACACGAAAACCCAAGTCTTATTGCTGAACAAAATACATGAAAAAAATAATTTATCAACCCATGAGGAAATTCTGTGGTAACTTGCTACCAAGCTCAGAGTATTTCTTTCGAGGAGCTGTAAAACACAAGGTATTTTTCATAATCTGGATTGGTTCACATTTATGCATTCAGGAGGATATTCACACATTCAGCTTAAAGGACTATTTTGCCCATGATGAACTTCTTATATCCTAATTATTCAATGGTGTAAAATGTTTTGAAAAAAGATAGATATTTATCCAACTAATCACTTAGTAAACTTATTTTAAAGTGACTAAAACTGAGTCTTCACAAATTTCTGCTTAGGATTTTAATAATAAAATTCCTTCCCTTGCTACACTGATATGCAGAGAAAATTGATCTCTAAGATTTTATTTATTTAGGAATACAGTATTACCACTTTTAAACTATGGGTATTCTCATCTCTCCTCATACTTAGCAAGATGCATCCAACTAATGATGAATCACTCTACATAAGTTTCCTGTTTAGAATGTACTGGCAATACCACTGCCACAGTCAACAGAGCTCAAAATGGGGAAGAGAGACTCCCTTGGTTACACATCATAGCATTTCTGCACATAAGCCAAAAAAAGTTTTCTAAATTTGTATGCATCTCCACCTCCAGAAGGAAACTGTTAACTTCAGGAGAGCCGTCACTACGTCACTGACAGAAGCTACTCTACTGTGTGCAGGTAGAGATGCATATACACTACACACTGTATATGCTGTACAATTAGAGATCACTACTAGAATTAAGGAAAGTTTTATTTATTGTGATCCTAAACACTGTTAGCATATCGGTAAGAAAATGTTGCCTGACAGAAACCGTTGATATTTTGACTGCTAAGCACCAGGACATGTCAGAACATCTGCTGGAATCCACTATTTTTCTCACCAAAAATTGGGTCACAATCCCATGCAGAGTGCTGAAGAAGGTTAAGAATGAACAGACAGACAATTTGGTTCAGTCCAGCAGTGCCATGCCCTTGGAGTAACTGAAGTAAAGTACCTTTTAGCATCAAAGTAAAATAAACTCAGAAGAGTCTCTGTCTACATTCTCAACTGAAAATTTTGGTCACGTTGCACTTTCTGAAATGGACAGTTCATTCACACACTACCTACTTTGCTGATTAATTCTGCCTTGCCTGAAGAAGTTTTTCTTCACTTTCAGGAATTGCTGCACCTTCTCCAAGAATCTGTTGCCCAAGTTACATCTCCTGGCTTCTGACGCCTCCTAGGAAGGCTTGTGGAGCTCTCAAAGTTCTGAGGTATGTCAAAGTTGCTTCTGTAACTCCTCAAATACTCTGCTGGAAGCTCTGTAGCTGGAAAGACTATCATCACGAAGGAAACTGCTCTCAGGTATCCCTAGCTTTCTATTTTTTAAAATAACAATTGAGATAAAATAACAGGTTTGGGTACATTCAAACAGGAACTTTACATTTCAGTGGTCATTTATGAGTTATTTCTGTTTTTGACTCACTAATATCTAAGACTGTAAGGCATTTAACCTTCAACAGAAGAATTGCTTTGAGATCATAAGCTTCTTCTCACTGATTAATTTGCCTCCCAAGGTTTTAAAGAACACACAAGTATTCCAGACCACACAATAAAACCAACACAGTAAAGATAACTACGTCTTCGAGAAGTTTACAAGGAACTCCAGCAGTTGATTTCTTCAAGCTGAGCAGAAGCAAGCATAAAATGAACAGCTTGAAACAGACCAGTGGCACAAGAAACAAAGAACATTCCCCCTACTAATCTTACTTCATACTGAGATTTACATGATGCTTTAATAGCAGAGGAAGTCCTCATAACGGGGGAAAGCCTAAGCTATTGAGAGGCACCAATTATTTTAAGTGGTGACCTTTCAGAGGTCTTCAAATGACTAAATATATAGTTTCTACTTTATAGCACCATGAACAGTCTACTATAACTGAGAGTACCAAATTCCATCGATTCTTTAGAAAATAAAGAAAACTCTTAGAAAAAAAAAAAAAACAAAACAAGTAGAAAGCTTGCTACTAGCTCTAGTGATCAACTTATTAGTTTTCACTCTATGCAAAGAAAATGGAACAATATTAAGGTGAATGAATTTAGGTGTAGATCAAAAAAATGAAGGATTATGCTGCTGGGGAGTGAAGGATTATCATCACTTACCTCCCTCATCCAGAAGCTTCCCACTCAGGGGCTGGGATGTATCTGAAGAGTAACATGTAATGGAAATTTGTAGCATTAAATTGGAATGCTGATTGGAAGCACCTGATGGAGAAGAGGTGAGAATACCTGCTGTTTTAGAAGTGTGAATAGGATAATCCCAAAATCTGACTTTCTGGTCTTCTGCTCTACCACTAACTATTAAGCTTAAATTTGTTTAGAAACAGGGGAAAAATACTACAGCAGTGAGTTGCAGCAAGTTACTGGAGAACAGTTTTCCAAACCAATAAAGTAAAAAAAAGGCTCAAGTTACAGTTTTTAAACTAAATCATAACCTCATGACACCAAATAGTCAAATAATAGGCAATAATTAGCATAAAAAGGAGGTAGAAGTTTACATCAATCTGTACAGTGATACAGCCAAAAAAACAACCAACAAACAAAAACACACCCATCATCTCCCTATCAGAGTATTTAAATACATAAGTCAAAGCTGCAGAAAACATAGTCTTACCTAGTAAGTGTGTACTCCCTGAGTCCTGAATGCAGGTTCATGGCAGAAAAAGTACCTATGCATCCACGCAATCGTTTATCTCGACCAATCTTCCACGTTACAAACAGCGGGCTGTTTTAGGAAGGAAAAAAGAAAGACACGATCACAGGAGCACTATGGACAGCATGGAATGTCAGTAACAGTGCCCTTCCTTTTAGGGTAACTAAAGAGAGGACTAACACATAAATTAACGTATCTAAGTTGCAATTCTTTTGACTGCTCTAGGAATGCTGCTCATGTAATATGTCAGAAAATAAAGACTAGCAGAATATTTAATACACAGAACAAAGTTCTGCTGGTAGGAGATAGGATAGGATGCTTAACATCCTGCACTTGACGTCTCCTGACAACAGGAAAAGCCTCACGTCAGACATTAATCAATAAAGAAGCCTTTAGAGAAGGGAAAAACACCAGAGTCATGCTAGTTCTCACCTGGATACACTTCGGTCTTTAACAATGATGGCAAGAAACTACCCAGGAAGTATTTCTGAAAACAAGCAAATTTAGGAATATTCTCCAAATGTAAAGGACTACCTGAGCAAAGGTTATTCTTTCCACAAATCCCAAGTCATCTCCAGTTCATATTCAAGAATCTCACAAATGAACTGAAGCAGAACAGAACCCCTAATGTAAGCTGTACATATCAAGAGTTCAACCATTACAAAGAAATATTTCTAATAACAAACAATTCTGTGTTAATCTAGACAGTAAGCTAACAAGAAGCCATGCAACTTTTGGGGATGAAAGCTTTCTTTTCTGTCCTGTATCACTGTATCAATACAGAAGCATCAAAAGCTAAAGGAAGTTGGGAAAGTGCACATGGTTCCTGGGTAATCAATCTTCTAAACTCTAGAAGAGACTCCCAATCTTGAGATAAACAGTGGTTATAGAGAAGAAAATCATACTTATTTTTTTCCCCCCAGAAAGCAGGCAAATCAAAGCAGATTACACAAACACCTGCTCTTTTCTTTACTGGTAGGCTTAAAAAATAAGAAGTCATTTTAGCTGAACATCTTGACACAAAGTGTTCTTGATCACAAGTAAGTTTATGTTTCTACACAACAAGCAAACACTCACCTCCAGCCCTTCCATCTTAAGTATGGTTTTAATTTTTGTGCGAAGTCGCTGGCTATTGAGGCATAAACCTACATCATTCTTGATACAAAGACTCCAGGCACGCTGCACAAAAGCTGAGGCACAAGGTGCATCACTGACATTTAGAACACTTGCAGCTGTCTCACACACATGAAGATGTTCCTTACTCCATTTTGGTTTTATTTTTAAACTGCTCAGGGAAAAATGGAGAAACAACCAGCCCCTCTTCCTCCCAAACTAAGTGGGACTCAATGATTCTTGTTGGTCCCTTCCGATCAGGATATTCAATTATCCTCTGAACAAACAACACCGAAAAGCCTAAAGCCACAAGGGACTGCTACCTGACAACAGTCTAAAATAGGATATTACACAATTACTCCTTCACCCAAATCAACAAGTAGCATTTGACTAACATTTCCAAGAAAGGTACCTCAACTCACCTCAATGATATCGACAAAATTATTAGACTGCAGTGCTACTGAAGATACCTTCTCCTCCAGAAACAAGCCCAAGAAAGATTCAAATTGCATGTCAGGATTATTCTCTTGACCTTTATCTTTGGATTATGAGATTTATAACCTTAAAACACTTAGCAGAGGGCATTCAGGGGAACATACATTTACTTTCTCATCAAAACGAAATTCCAGCATGTCTCATTACTGCTATTTTAAAAGGACGATATCAGAAAACATGCTGAGACCACCCCCAAACATCAAATAGATTGAGACACTTACATATGCTTTCAAAGTTCTTCTCAATGAGTATCAACAGAAATAGCGAAAGTTATATAGCTTGTGTATTTGTACTACGAGTAGTGCTCAGCTCAAACCTCTGTTCATTAGTTAAAAGCACCACATAGCTACAGATGATGTAAAATACAAAGTCTGACAGAAGATGTTTTTGCAGCGTCTCAATTTCTGTGTTCCCTGACTCCTGCCTTGTTCCCCAGGAGCCACTACAGCATCAGCATGTCTACACAGAAGACTTAAGCCTACCAAACAGAATTACTTCTCCTAATTACCTTCCCAGATGCCTTCAAAGTGTAATACAGACCAAAGTTCAGAGAACAGAGACCAAATAGGATTCTAACTGCTGAGATTCTAGAAATAAGGCCAAAAGAGACCTTCGGGGCTGCCAACAGCATAAAGAAAAATTACATTATATAATTTTATTCATAAATGATCCAGATTCTCTACCTTAAAAAACCCTAGAAACAATGGAGGGAAGAGCCCCAAATGAAAAACTACAAAGCTGCCTCAAAGCCTCACTGAAGTTGAAGAGCTCCGCAAACATCCTGATTTCCTGCTGCAATGTCTCCCGTCACCTCGCACCCAGCTGCTCTTCTGCCAACACTGTCCGTTACTTTAAGGAGCTCTGATAACATTTCTATCTCTGAATTACCCACACTGCTCCCTTTTAGTCTCACAGCCTAAAATAAAGTCCGTCATTCACAGCTTTAGGGAGCATTTCTGTCCTTACACTAAAGAGGAGATACAAAACTTGCTCATATGAACTAAGCAAACTATGCAAAGAATTTACACTTCTTTCTAGCAATGCTCTTCCGTCTTCTGGCACCCCCAGTTTCTCCTGCCTCTTTTCTCCAAACCTCCAATGCTTTTCATATGTTTTAAAGCTAGCAATAATCCATGAATAAACTTGACAACTAGCAGCCTCAGAGCTCAGTTCTGCAGTACGGTGCCTAATTCCAGATACTGACATCACGAACTGCTATGTAAATATGTAACTTTTCTACTTACAAAAAGTCCTTATTTTCCTCTTTTGTTTTTCTGCAGAAAAAGTTTTTGTTGTTGTTTGGGTTTTTTTAACAACATCTTGTTAGACCTGAAATGAAAATGTGCACCTCTAGGCACTTGAAAGAAAAGCAATAGAAGCGAGATTCTTCAGCAGGAGCAGCAGAGGAGGCAGACGTGATGCTCAGCAGCCCCTTTTATCCCACAGCACACAGGATACACATCACTTGCTGGAGAACTGGGTTGTCTTTTTGCCTGAAGAACTTTGAACCCTCATATCCCACATGAATGCAGGAGTATTGGGGAGGAGCACTCTCACCTTTCTGGCTCAGGCTCCCTCCCACCTCGTATGAAGATTTTGTTGTGGTTTTTGTGCTGTCTTTTTAAAAATTTTTTTAAACATTCATTAAAGCAGATGCAGCTACTGCCTGTGAAGACTAACACTCAGCTTCATGCCATTCTCTTACTCAGTTCAAGTGAAGCATCTCATTTAAAAACAAAAAAGCTCTGGGCTTGGGAGTGAGCCCTTTTGACACATGGACCTCTGAGACAGCCTTCTGTTAGCACAACAGCCCAAGCTGCACAGAACATCCTGAATACCCAGAAGCTGAAAAATGGTGGAGGATGTTCCAGAGTGACAGAGGCAGAAGGAGGGACCAAACCCAGACCCTAAGAAACTTCTGCAAACTTCTCAATCATTTCTCTTTCATGACGGTCTTCATTTTATGATGGGAGAGAGACTCAAGATTGTGAGCTAAACATTGAAAAAATATTTCCATCTAGAGCTGCTCACTGCTGTCAGCAAATTCACAAGTGACCCCATGATAACAAACACTTTCCAACCAGCCATTGCCTAATTTACTATTTATCAAGAAGTCTTGCCCAGCCCTAATCTACATCTTGCAAAGCAGGCAACTGTTTCATTTATCTGCTACACCAGCTGGTAACCAGATGATTACATGCTGTTTGCCCCCTGCTTTCATCTGGGAAACTGAGTTGAAGAGACAGTTGCCACATTGTAAAGATTTACACTAATATTGTTTTCTGATACAGAACTGCTGTCATTGAAAGGGGCATACATAAATGCAATAAGAGATGCTACTGTCTTAACAGACTAAAACACATGCATACCCTCAGCATCCCACTCATCCTAAACACTGACCTTAAAGGGTAGCCAGACAAAGCGTGGCTGAAGCACAAGAACGTGGGTCACCCAGAGCCCTGCCCCATGTGTCACTTCAGCTACTATTACACTGTTTTCATTAATGAAGAAACTAGGACAGCCATGTAACTTCAGTTGAGCATTAATCCATTGCAACCTGTGCAGAACTGGAGCACTGCACACAAAGGTGACGAGGTAGAAACCCAGATAACACAAGGATTGTCTTATTCACTGTGCTTATCCCAATGCCCTTTGCATATTACTTGCTCACATTTTACCAGAAAAAAAGCCAAAAAAAACCCAACTAATAAAAATTACTGACCTGTTTGTTTTATGCTACTGAAAATACCTCAAACGAAAGAAAAGTGTGCAAGCTATTTTAGTAATCAGTCAGCTATCACAGTAAGAGTCAGTATGCCAACAGCTTACACTGGCACTGGGTAGTTAGCACTGTTAAAAATGTAATTATTTAATGTAAAGCAGCTCTCAATACAAGCTGACTTTCATTTACCAGCATACTTAACTGAAAAGTGAAGTAATTCTTGAATTTGGAGGATGGGACAAGAGGCAGAAAGCATGAAAGCATGAGTCTTATTCTAGTGCTATGAGAAGTACTATGAGAAGTTTGTCCTCCTTGTTATGGACAGGAAGAAAAAGAGGAAGGAGGGAAGAGAAGAAAGGAGGGGTAACAGATCGAGGATATTTATTTACCAAAGATGAGCAAGGACTTCCTTGGTTCCAGTTAAAGATTCCCAAGTAATGGGAAACTTGTAAAATGAAACTATTTTAACTTAATGAGTGCAGAAGTAAACTGGTATTTAGAAGGACACTTTAGTAGTAGTTGTTTAACCATTTTTATACAAAAAACCAGGAAAGATATAGGATCAGACATTTAAAAAGTCACTGCCGCCATCCACAAAGGACCAGAGCACTTCCACTTCAGCTCCAAGGACTTCAGGAAGTACTCTGGACAAGCTAAGATGCGGAAGACAGCGTTTTCCCTTTTGTTCTTACCGAAATGCAAGCTATTATTTCTGAATCTTACAAATGTTAACACTTGCCTTTTTTTTTCTTTTTTTTTCCTTTTCTTTTTTTTTTTTTTTAAACTTAAACTCATGTCTTATTCAGAATCACACTAAAACTGTCAAGAATGCTGAACAGCCATGGCAGATTGCTTCAAACTAGAAATTGAAGTTTATCATCAGAACAGTCAGCTGAGAGCCTTCGCATGACCGGTGTCAGCCTTACTCAGAATCACAGACAGCAGTCTCCCTATTAACCGAGGCAATTCAAGCTTTGTTACACTCCAGGCTGCAGCACGGATGTCTCAACTCAGTGAGCTAATGCACATTACTCAATGTAAGAGAAAACAGCTTAGTAATGAAGGAGGTGTGGCCACACACACTGATAAATCCGAGCGAGGGCATCAGCGCACATGCTCTTCAGCGCAGGAGAGGGGAGGAATGTTGAAAGTATCTAGGTCTGTGATGAAAGGGAAAACTTGATGGATGATATTTTGGAGCCAGTCACTAACAACAAAAATCTGGTGGGTGCCCTAACGGAAAACAGTCAGAAAAGCACGCGTGTGCTCCCAGGCCTACCAGACACATGCAAGGCAGCTCCTGCAGTGTGCTGGTGGCTCCTCTCCCTCCTGTTGTTGTTTCTGTTCCTTTGTTTTTAATCTCAGAGGGTGTGCAAATTAAATTAAGAAGCCCTTCTAGATTTGATTCTAATAGTTTCCTGACTGCCTCCCTCCCACTTGGAAAAATTTTTAAGTGAGCGTGACTATGAAAAGAGAAGAATTGATGAAATTTCAAAAGGAAAAAATGGGAAAGGAAAAAAAAACAAAAACAAAAGAAAACCCACAACCTGCAGCATCTGTAATTTTTGGACCAATATAGTTAGTACCAGCCAGAAAAGAAGTAAGATGTTGATAGCTAGAATAGGAAGAAATACCATTTGAACAGATTAGATTGCTTTTAAGTACTTTGGACTAGCTAAAGTTAAAGCTTAGCTGTATTTAAAGTAACTGAAGCAGCCCCAGAACAAAAATAGTTGCCTTAGACAATGCATAATCAAGGGATAAGATGCCAGGACACAGCAAGAAAGAAAACTCCCAGCATACAGGGGAAGGCAAAGAAAAAAAAAAAAAAGAAAAAATTCTTTTTTCTGGGTGAATTTTAGGATGTTTTTGTTCATTTCAGCACAATGAGCTCCAATTCATAGAAAAACACTACAAGAAAAATTCCCACAAAACAAGACGGACAACAGTCAAACTTGACAAGCGTATTTCATGGCAAACCAAACTTGCCTTCTGTACCAAGCCTTGGCAGATAGGGAGAATTAAAACATGTCAGCCTCATTACAGTTCAGATATTTTCAATACCATCATATAAGCCAGGAGGCAAAACATTGTCCAGATGACTTCAGTGAAGGTTCTGACTAATAAAAGCATCTAGAAGAGAGTGATAGGAGCCACCAGAGACCTGCTAGCTGTTACCTAAACAAAGCAGATGGAAAAGATGGTTTAAGCTCAGGAAAAGCATCACAGCTATCAAATATGAAAAAAGGCTTTTTGCAAAGGCAGTGAAAAGAAGCTGTTCTCCATATCCATGGTGGATAGTTTCAGAAACAATAAGATTACATTATGGCAGGAAAAATCTGAGTCAGACATTAATTAATTTTCAAAATCCTTATGGTAAGAGATGCGAGCACATGGAGTCCCTTTCTGGAAGGATGCATGGCCATCATCATCAGACCATCGTTGAAGGCCTCCACAAGCCACTACTGAGAATACTGTAAATACAACTGGTTCTGCCATGTAACAAGAGAATAGACCAAATGGCTTCCTGATGTTCACTGCAGACTCATTTGCTGATTCTGTGTGACACAGCCTTAGACAGCAAAGGGACAATTCACGTACAAAACTAGTGGTTCAGCTGTGGGACTGACAAGTGTCCTTACAAACTTGTAGAATCAGAAATAAAACATCCAGGAAGAAGCACATTCATCTCAAACACTTCTGCACATTTACAGAAATGAGCAGAGAGATATGAGTAACACTGTTTATACTCTAAAGGTCAGAGAACACAACTGACTGAGCAGCCTCGGCAAGGTTCAAGGTACCAGTCAAGGTTTCCTTCTGAGCACAAGCATTTTCTGAATCACAAACAGCAGCCAGTTTCTTCAGCACCTTTAGTTACAAGTTCAAAACAGGCTCTAATGTAAAAAACTGGAGAAAACTGTGGTATCTTTCCTAATCTGAACAGCAATGTAAGAAACCTCTCAGGGGTAGGGCAATTTTTGTCACTTCTCTTTCCCAAGAACTAGCTCCCCTTAAAGGCCTCTAGCTTCTCCTTCAGCTAGTTTTTCCACTACAGCGCCCCTTAACACACATTTTGTAGAAGAACACAAAACACTACTTGCTTGACTACTTTTACACAATAGGAAAAAGAATTCGCTGCTGAGTAGTGTCTGAAATCCATTACTCTCCATGTGCCCAGTTACACACACACACCACATCCAGCCCCTTTACCTGGAGAAAGGCTTCCTCTAGCAAAATTCAGAAGACTGAACATGTCTGGGAAAAAAACACACACACACACACACACACACACACACACACACACACTTCCCCTCCAGGAGGTAATTTTGTCTGGGATAATGTTCCTCTTCCTCACGGAGAAATATGCTGACATTCTTACAAAGACTCTATGCCGTGTTACTTCCTCAAACATTCAGTCACTGGAGGCTCATTATTGCCAACACACAGTGATCCAAAGACAAACACCACTGCATACCAGCTTCAGATAACAGGTGTGAGATCAGCAAATTTTTACTTTAAAACCTATGTAATTACTGAAAAAATTACCAAATACTTGTAAGGGCACAGCATGGTATTCAGTCATTATTAACACTAAATGATCTAATGAGCAACTCTTCACACTACTCTATTTCAGAAACAACCACTTAGAGATTTCCTCACCCATACAACAGACTTAGTATTGTGGTGGTTTTCCTGCAATGTGCCCCTGAGAGATGAGCCTTGCAATCAGAACGTCAACTGCTAGGTGTGAATTTGTTAGCAAGTTCTGCTTATCTAAGCAGCTAATCTTAAGGAAGGTCAGAAAGCAGCTACTATTTTAAGAAAACCTAGTTTAAATAACAGCATAATCAGGGTTAAAAATAAAGGGGAGTGCCTAATGGAAAGTCATTTTCTAAGGCAAACCCATAACAGCATAATTAAGATTGCACTCAATTCATCAATTGAAATTAAAATGAGAAAAATACATAAATTGTCAAATGCAATCAGGTGACATAAGTTCATTCAGCAGCAGAACCAGCGCTGCTATTCTTACAATGGTATGATACCATTACACAAGTTGAGACAAGATGGGCAGCACTCCAGGAAGGTGAAGACAGAAATAACAATTTATAGGGTGAGGGGGGATGGAGAACACTTTGGTACGTCCAGACGGACACTCAGTCAGACACTACTCCATATCACCGCCTGCCTTGGGCACTTTCTCCCTCTAATTCTCATAAGACAATCCAGCAACTTCATGAAATAAATGGAGTTTCTACAACATATGTTTCTGAATTCATTGTTCACTTGGCTAAAATAAATATTTACATGTAACAAAATCCAGAACTACTCAGAAATCACACTAGTTGGTCACGTAGCCTTATTTAGCATTGCTAAAACAAAGATGTGAAGGCTTGCAGCTCCTCGGAGGAACAAAACCAACAACAAAAGTCACATTCCACGTAGGCAGAGAAGCGCAGCTCAGAACCAAATCAGGTTTATGCACCTCTATCCTCAGAACGGTTCTGTATGTTGCCAGCCCACAAGAATGTTTGAAACTAAACATAAGGACATGAAGCACTGTGTAACTGCACTTTCAAGAAACAACTTGGAAAACCATTTTATTTGTCAGAGTGCCATCTGGGTGCCAAACTCAGAGTGCTTAGGCTGCAGCAGCACCGGGTCACCAAGCACACACATCTCCTCAGGACAGCATCTTCCACACAGGGCATCCATCCAGAACTTGCTTTCTTAGGGTTACCGATGCATCTGCAAGGCTACGTATCTGCTTTCAGAGTGAGATACTGGAATTTTCCTCTGAAATGTAATGTTTCTTCCCCAAATTCCCACAATGACAGGTGAGGCTGCACACAAACCAAGTCATTTGTGGGACTGGTTGGCTGCAATGTCTGCAGACATCTGGCCAAGCACCCAGGCACTACCCAGAAGGTTATACCAGTTAATCAGCCCACACCACCTTTGATTACACTATTTCAGCAATGTTCCAGGCTGTTCTCCAGCACCCCGACCTCCAAGATCATCAAGCAGTTTTATATCTCCATCAGCAGATGTCAGCTTTATACACCTGGAGAGCTGCTAAGTCATTAAACTAAATTAAGTCACGTAGACTTCAGAACTTCAGCCCCTGAGGCTGTCCTTTGGCCACCAAAGCCAGCTGTATTTCCAAGACATTAAGGAGTTTAAGTGAGGATCCAAACAGCTCGTCCTAGGAAGCGGCCGGTTTGGGGGCCTGAGCTCCCAATAAAGCAGAGCAGGTTTCTCAGCTGTTTTTAAATCAAACCTTAGAAACAGTTCTCCCCATACAGCAGTGGAGACAGCCTTCCAGATACAACCCAAGTAGTGGCAATGCAACATCACTAGGCTATTCCAGGACCTCGGCTGTCAATCTTAGCAACACTGTTCACAGAGCCTCAGTGTTTACTATTTCTTGTCAGAATCACGCATGCAACAGGGAAACCATTAGTCATTTCAGATTTCAAATAGTCTTTGCAATGATAAAGAACAGTGGCACGCAGCTGTCACCCACACAAAAAAGGGAGGAGAGGACACAGCTTTGGAACAGACACGAGGAAGGGGAAAAAAAAGAAAAGCAAGGAGAAATAGAAGTGAAAATCCACAGTCCTGCCAGTAGTCTGTGGAAGTGAAGGAAAAACAAAAAAAATAATCACCTTTTTCACCTCCCTCTGAATGCTGAGCAGAACAAGTATTTAAAGCGAGCTTTAAATAATGGAAGCTATTGAAATGAAAAGGAACTACCAGAACATGACAGGGGTTTACACACTCTTTAAAACATCCGTGGCAACCGTGATGCCAAAGCTCCTCACCAGGGTGTTATCACAGTCCTGTCTGTGATCATGCACAGCATGATCCCCCGCTCTTCCATATTTACCTCTGGCTAGTCGGTTTAGCCTTCTATCTTGTAAACTTCTGCTAATCCCATTCAAGCCCAGGCCAGCAAGGTAAACATATGGACTTTGGAAACAAATAGAATATATACATATATCCATTTTAACATTGTAAGTCATTAAGTTTTGCATGCCCACCCCACCCTCCTCCACCCCCCCAAAAAAAGTGTATTGTTTTACATGCTTTTTCCATATGAGGTGCCCACACATCTCCCCAAACCAGCCCAAAGGAAGTGCTCAGCCCCAGGGCCACCTCCCGCAGTGCTCCCAGGCAGGCACTTATCAGCTCAGCCATGCTGGGGCAGACAGGACAGCTCTGCACTCTGCCCAGCCCCTCCTGGCTCTTGTGAAGCACCCGCACAGGAACTGCTTGCTCACTGGGCACTGTTTCATAACCACGTAACACCCTCAGATCAGCACCACCAACCTCGTACAATTTGAGATGTGACAAGGTACTATACAATGGGAGTAAATAACCAGAACTGCAATTTATTCAAGGAGCATTTATAGAAGTGCTGCAGCAGTGTCCGCTGTCACTACTGCTCAAGGGAAAGGGGAAGAAAAGAATGGCACTGAGGAAGAAGCCACAGAAGCTCATTTCTATATGGCTCCTTATGGAAACAGCAGCATGCCGTGCATCCTCAATGCCAAACCTTGTTGGTACATGCAAATATCACCAATTGTTTACTGGTGAACTGACAGCTGAAGGGTTTACTTCTTCCTCCATCAGACTCCAAACTCATTATACTTCAAAACATCTCCTCCTGCTCACCGTGCTCATTTTTACATTTCCTATTCTCAGCATTTTTATCCTTTGCTTCTCTTTTTCTTCCCTTATTTTTCTCCCTTTCGCATTCATCCTTCCTCCCGCATCGTTTTTATACCTAAGTCTATTCTCCCCTGTGACCAGCTTTTGAGAAGGGAGAAGAGGAAATAAAGTAGTACTTGGGCTACTGCTTGCCACACACCCATTGCAAGTCTCTTTGGCTTAAGACCTCCCCAGATGGGTCCCTACTTGCTTCCATTGATTCTACAATCCTCACTTTGACTGAAACATTTGGAGCGTTCAGCACACTCCCAAAAACTCAGCACAACATTAGGAAAAGGTGGATTTTGAGTTTTAGAATGAAAGCGTGTGAAAATTTGGCTCCTCTTTTGAGGGTGTTGCAGCAGTATGCATGTGCCTACGTACTGTGCACACCCAGGGCAAGGAACAAACCTCCAGATCAACTTGTGCTCTACTGTCAGAAGAAAGCAAGAGCAGGTGTCAATGTGTTCTAGGTTATTAAGAAACAGTAACTTATAGTATTTAATAAAATGGTACGTTATGCATGTTTACGTTATAGAACTGTTCACATCTATGTTCTGACCTACTTTAGCAAGTTCTTCCCCAGTTGCACAATTATGAACCAGAGCAGAAAATCAGACTTTGTAACTATGAAGTTAATAAATCAATTCACTGTCATTACAAATTGTTAAAGTTATTACCTCATAGCCTGCACTCACCTGATTATGACTTTCTATGGGGCATATGTAAATACTCCTGAGAAATGTAATTCTGCACCCTGATACCTTTATTATTATTCATACACTACACCTCTTCTAATGAATTTAAACTTTGTAATACACTAAAACTACTGGTTTGTTACACCTTCATTCATAAGAGCTATTAAAGCAAAGCCAGTATTTTCTCCCTACCTATTGCTACCCCTCATAGCCCAGAAAACCAGTTCTGCAGGAGCAGACAGCCAAACCAGGAAAATGCTGCATTTGATTTAACATGTAGTTTGCATCTAATAACTCTGGCTGCATTAGAGTTGTTTCAGAGTGGATAGGACACAGCCAGTCACCTCCCCATCCAGTTTCCAAGGAAACAGAGCAACTGAAAACATACACTGCTCTCACACTGAAAAACAACTTTGCACCTCAAAACTCACATACCCAACACGGTCAGATTAACAGAAGTTCCCAAATTAACACCACTTAAAAGCACTGGCGCTACTTATCTCTCCAAAGCGATACCATGCAGTCATGCAGGAGAAGCAAGTATCCTGAGTTAGAGATATCAATATTAAAGGGAAACTTTTCAAAGAATGCAGTCATCCTAAAACACGTAACTGGAAGTTTTGGTAGTCCTAGTGGAAGCTTTGACTTCCACTATCATAATACTACAAAACGTTTAATACATAGTTTATGATCATTCTACCTGCAAACTGGAATTGAGATTCAATATTCCCAGTGAAAACACTTTCCTTCAAACAGGTTTCTTCCCCAGTGACATATTATAAAGGATTGAGCACGAGTCTTTGTAAAATCCCATGAAGTCAAATATATCCCAAACCAAAAGTTTTGAGAACACCCATTCAAAGTGCTTTGAAAAGCCACATAAAGCCCCAGAAATACTTTCTTGTGAAGAACAGTGAAGATGATGCTGAAGGCACTAGATAAGAATAGTTCCAGCCCCTGAATTCTCTCTACTTTGAAGTCACTGGAAAGATTGCAGCAAACATGACTGGTGAGCTGCTAGTACACACTCCCTCTTCAGTCGTTAGCAACATGATTCAGAACTAGCTTAAAAGTTGAAAAAGCATTCTGAGGGCAACAGAAGTCTGAAAGTTTAGCTCCACATCACTCCCACTCCTACAAGAGGTAGGGAAATGCAGAGACCATTTCCAGCATGCTCAGAAGTAGTTACTGCATATTAACTACAAGCCAAGAGCCAGAGAATATTGTTTTGCATAGATTTCAGACAGCAGCTTAAAACAGAACTCCTACCTTTAGAGTCTACACATACCACCTTAAAAGAAAGTCTGTTCTCGTTGCCAAAGAGACCGATTTTTTCCTTCCAATTACTTGACACTTCTGCCCAAACTGCCAGTGACCATCAGGAACAAGGATGCTGGGTTTTTCTGTACTGTTTTTATTCTGCTGAAATATTATCTGAAGCAGCTGGTCAAAGCATCAATGAAAAGAAGGAACTGTAGTAATTAAAAGGTCACACAAGATTATATTAGAGACATAACTAGGATTCTCCTATTAGAAATGATTCATAACTTACATCTTAGTGCATTTCAGCTGCTTGTGAGACAAGTTCTTCTTTCAAAATATTACATGAATGAGAAGAAGCAGGAAGAAATGTACAAAGCTTGGTCTGGAAAAGAGCTCTCAAATTCACACAGACTTTCCACAAGCAAGACACTAGACACACAGTCATAACAGCATGCATCTGGATTTGAAGATGCTTTCCATTATTTGCCAAATACACGACACCCCCTAAGATGTAGGAACACCTGGAGGCACAAGTAGAAAAAAGCTGAACAAAACACTGATGCCAATAGGCAATCACATGCCAAGTCTGTAAGAAGTTAACACAAAAGTCTTCTGCTGAAATGGAGCACTGTTCAAAGGAAGCAGGCATATTTAGAGAAACCTACGAAGAAAATGGAAGTCCACAGGACTCTTTTTAACACCAGTATGTTATAACATTCATATTCCAAGCTGCCAGCTAGAAGGGCAAACTGCAACTTAGGCAAACATTCAGAATGATTCTTTCAAAAGTCACTGACCCTTGTTCATGTTTAACTAAATATTCTAGAGGTCCGCTATGGAACATCAGCTTGCAGGAGTCTTCAGGCACTAGGAATTGTACAGTGAGAAGCTAAATTAAAATACAATAGTATTTTTAAAAATGAATTATCTTAAGGATATAGTAAGCCTTACATTATTTTGGTACCAGTTTTAAGAAGCTCATGATAAGGCTGTAAGACAAGCTGAAAAGCCAAGATCATCATGTTTTACATTTGTCTTCTAATTCAAACTTCACCAGCTCTACAGTTGGAATAGGATAATTTTCTGGGTCATAAGAGCTGCTGTTAAGACAATGCAGGATTTGCACTGCCTCCACTGAACTTCACCAGGTAATTGAACCAGCAAGAGTGTAGTTCAAAGGCAAACTGAATATATTGCTGAGACTGGAGTCAGATGGAATTCATATTTTCCTCATGGAGCTGTCCTGCTATCAATTGTGCTTCTAAAATCTTCGATTTTCAAAGAGGATTCAAAACCAGGGAGTTCTCACTGGTTTGGAAATTATGTCTGCTGAAGAGATTGGATCTTTTTAAAAACCAGTAAGATAGATAGCAGATGCTCAGCATGGGCACAGAGATATTATGCTTTCAGACAAACTAGATGATCTCTCAGTGTCTTTCCACCTCCTAAATCACAAAGGACTGCTTAGGTGGTTGTGTAAGCGTGGATTTCAGAGCTCCTGTTAAGAACAGCCTCACCCAATATCCCCATCCCCTGACACACAGCCTCCTTCCCTGCTCTGGAACAGGAACCTGTGACTGGGAAACTGATCTAATTAACAATACATCTCCGTTTTGCAAGGTTAACTTAAAACAGTTAATTTCTCTGCCCTGTTTCTCTGTACAGGAGCACACACTGCAAAGTCAGCACAAGCAAGAGAAGAGGCAAGGGTGGAGACACAGCAGAGATAACCGCTTACACCTGCATCCCATGAGAGGAAATGTATACAGCAGAGCTTAAAAAGAACCACAGAGACGTAAGTTTATTTAAAAATACAATTACTTTTATTAGACCAGTCAATATTGCTGGAAAAAGCAGAGGATTTCTCAGGCGTGTTGCTGCTTTAGCAGATTAAGCAGAGCAGCAAGGCACAAGGCAGAACAAAACTGCTCATAATGTAACATAACCAGTTAAACCCCTTGAGAGAAAAAAGCGCTTTGCAATCAGGCTGCAGCAAAGTGCACTAGCAGCAGGCCAGATGACCATCACTGGTACCTCTGCAGGGATAAGCTACAGTCAGTGACAGAAAGACACAGCAGCATGCAGTCTCAGTTACTCTCAGATATCCAGACTGAGATCAAATCATAAGAAATCATGACAAATCATGCCACTGCCATGCAGTGGGACATCCAATGAACACAGAGACACGAGCTATAATATAAGACATCCTTGAGCTGCAGAACATGGGGACACTGGAGCACTTTTACACACTCCCTCTGGTCTGATGCCTTCTAGTGGTGTCTGCCTCCAGCCATCCCTGGGAGACAACACACAGAGCTGAACAGATCCTCATTTGGGACAGTCAGCTCTTTTACTGACCCTTACCAAACACAAGCTCACACACAGAGATGCTGCCCACTATACAGAAAAATTTGCTTAAAAAAAAAAAAAAAACAAAAAAAAAAGAAAAGATGCACTTTTTGTATCTGAAGTCTGACAAGCTCAGGGTTATACTTTCATTACAAGACAAAAATCTGAACAGTTAAAAGCACACTGCTTCGTATGAACCTGCAGTTTTATAATCTGGAACTAGTAACGCCTCTGAAAAAAGATGCTCTCATACTGCCTACTCATTTTCTGCCCCATGCCTCATCATGGATTTTGCCATCACAAGCATTTTGCTGTCAGATGTTGGGGCAGAGCTAATCTCTTTGAAGCAATCCACCCTCCAGCTGTTATCACTGTGTCCTGCTGAACGAGGAGGCCTGTCCTTGCAGCAGACAAGGCTCCAAGGCAAGGGTGGAATAGGGGTATTGGACAACTTGAGCAGACACAGAAAGCTATGTTTGTGGCAGCTCAGTGCTTACTGCATACTGCAAGTCAGAAGCAAAGGTGGCAACCTCAGGAGGCATCTGCATAGGCTGCTTCATGATTCACAAAAAAAAGCCTGTAGTCCCTGGGCTCCACTGCTAGTAGCAGAAGGCAGGGTATGGAAACACAGGATGGATGCTCGGCAGAGTAAGCTCAGGTCACTGATCAGAAGACAGAATTTTCATGGCTGTGTTTTCTGAAATGCTGTCAGAGACCATCGTGCGAGGCCTGAGAAAAAGGCTAAAACAGAAAATCAGAGATACAAAGAGAAAAGATTTAGGTATGATAGGAGCAGGAAGAACTTGTTAGGCATGCGCATTACTCATACCGGAGTCAGACTGACTGGCATGCTAATAAGAGTCTCAGAACTTCCCAACACCTCTACACCACCACCAGGTATTTCCCAATAACACACAGGAAGCCCAGATGCTTGGCCTCACCTGACACCCTCAATGCAACAGGCATCTCCCAGACTTGGTGGGAGGAAAGTACAGTAAGGCACTGAGAAGCCTGCAGGTCAGCCAGCAATTTCAACAGGAATCCCAGGCAAGGACGGCGCTGTATGTGAAGGACATTTAAACATTTAATGGCAAAGAGCAATCCAGGAAACAAAAAGACTGCAACAGCTTGGAGGCTGTTGAAAATGAAAAAGCACCCCCAAGAAAGCCCAAAGCACACAACATGCTGTATGCAAGGTCCAAGTCAAACATTCACAACTCTACTGAAAGACCAGGTAAAACATTCACCACAGCTAGAACAGAAAACAAAGAACTAGATAAAACTCAACCTGCGGCTTGACTGGGAAGCTACCGAGGGCATCTTGGACACCAGGACAGCTTTTGAAGAGACCAACCTTGCTTAATGAGAGCAGAAGAGATTGTAAAACACATACAAGGTCAAAAGTAAACTAAAAATAAAGGATTACAGATGTCTGGATAGTGCCTTGCAAAGTTATTTAACAACCTCAAAAGCAGGAAACTAGAAAGAAGTGAGCTCTCATGGAGAGAGAAAACTGCACTTGTCTTTACTGGTGAAGCAGTTGGAGGCACATCCACATCCATCTTTGCAGCATGTAGGTCAGAGTGGCCAAGTCAGTGTGAATTAATTACAGATGGAGCATTAGACTGGACAGACCAGTCAGTACTGCTCACCTGGACCAGATGTTTACAGGAAAGTTTTAAGCCTGAAACTGAGGAACTGCTGGGTGATGGGTTGCAAGCATAACACTGCTGTCCAGAGACTGGCATGGGAAGAAAGTAAATGTGATTTCTATCCCTGCTAAGTATTAAAAGATCAGATCACTGTGCACTCACATGCAGACTGCCGGGAAAGAGTATGAACGGCTTCCACAAATGAGAGTCCTAGCAAGGCCTCAGCTTTTCTTCCCAGCTAACACCAGTGTATATACCTCTAATTTGTTTGATTCATCTGGAAATCCCAGGTGAACACCTGACAGTCTTATGGAAGGGATTACTTTTAAAAACTTGTAGACGTAATCCCTAGCCATCCAACAGGCACTCAAGGCTGTGACAGTCAGCACATTCCTCTGCTACATACTGCAGGCTCCTGGCAAACGTCACCACCTTAAAATGATGATGCACAGCTTTGCTGCACACTGCACTGTTTGCAACCACATGCTTAAGAGCACCGTGATGGACTCAGATGAACTCAGAAAAAAAAAAAAATGAAACAAGCAAAAAAACAAAACCCATAACCTTGCTTAGCCTTCTATTCCAGCTTGTAAGCTTTGTTCTGACGACTAGGGAGTTGGAGGTAGGGCAAACAACTGGCAATGCCACTAACAGCAGATACACAAAAAGAAGTTTGTCGTGACTGCTTTCTCCCCCATAGCTTCTGGATGTACTCAGACAGCAATCTACCAGCTGGTGCTGCCCAAAGCCAGAGAAATCAGAAGTGAGAACACACAAAAAAACAACAACAAAAAAAAAAACAACCAACATAAACCAATAACAACTTTGACCCTCCTGTATTTCTCTCCACTGATACCTTAACAGTGTACTCATCTCAACCAAGAGGGCAGTTATATTCTCAGAGCAGAAAACAAATCCAGGTTACAGCAACTTAATCTGCAGTTCCCGGCAGCCGAAAATCGGTATAAGGGCTCGTTGCAAGGGTCCCATCCCTTCCCAGATAGTATGGGAAGTCCCAATCCCTTAAGCAGCTCTGGCATTTAGCATGCTAAAAGGCTCAGCAAAAAGTCTTACAACTCAGAGAAAAAATAGCCTGACAAAAAGCAGCAGTTGGCACTTCTGACTTATCAAGCAGAAACAGCACAGCAAGCACAACATGATCAATGCATGTAGTAGAAGTGAGGGTGTGGGGCACACGAGTGTGGGTTTTTTTGCCATGGACATGGAGTCCATTCAAAAGTTGAGTTTAACTCATGCTAGTTATCCAGCCCAGCACACTGATCACACCACTGATCGTGTTTGCAATAGATGTGATACGAAGAAGTCTGATTCCTTCTTTCAGTAGCAACTCCATCATACACTGGCTTAAAAAGATTATAAAACTGCAAGTCTATAATGTTACTCCAGTGACTCACAGGATACGATGCACTGCATAAGGCAGCTACTCAATACTAACAAGACTAAAGGAAAAAGTAATTCTAGAAGACCTAGAACTACCCTCAAGTGAAGAGACCACAATGTTTCCACAACAAAGCTTAAACATCTTTCTAAAATTAAATATTCCCTCCAGTACACGAGATACAAACGCTGTCTCATAACTATGTACAGAACGCCTTCAGTAAGATCCCTTCAAATGTCAAAACTGAATTTCAAAAACCATCTCATCAGCCTGGGAACACCGGAAAATAACCACGATGCATTTTAATTTCAACACATTAAAAGCTGCATATTCAAGCTTTATTTTGTTTTTTTTTTTCCACCAGATACCACTTTATGAAAGCAAAGAGAAAACAGCATTCATCTTAAATTGCAAATCAGACAACAATTCTGAAGCACTCATATAACTGCAGCTATGCTGTGCACCAGCAAAACATATACAGCTCCTCAGGAGTAGTACTGGGGTTCTCTGAGAATGCTGCATGCTACAATTCTGCCACAAAAATATCTAGTAGGAAATAGCAAGCTCTGTTAAGGGTGGTCATTTGATATACTATCATAGAACCCCCACAACTCACTGCCCATGAGCAGATCCCACACAAACGTAACTCAGTCATTATGCTGAGAATGCACTGAAATGAAATAGCTGTGAATTAAGCCACTGACATAAAGGGCAATATTACTTCGTAATTAAACCTGTGCATTAGTTGGTCGTTTGTGTATTGGTTTCTAAAGTCCAAATCACTGAAGACAAACCTTTATTCCAGAAGATGAAAGATTCAATCGTACCTACTGTCAACAATTTTAAAAAATCAGAACCCTTACAATAGTAATGGCTTTTATAGGATTGTAAAAAAAAAAAAAAAAAAAAACAAACAGCTCTGAATTCTCTGGAGAAAGAGGTCAAAGCTCCTTTTTTTGGAGGTATCAATGCAATGCTTCAAGGTTCCAGACCTCCTATCTTCACCAACTTCAAAGCAGAAGAATTCCATTACTGTCCCATTCAGAGACCAGACTGCAGGCTGCAATTCCCATTCAGCACATCTGGCAGCTGGAAGCGGGCACCTACCTTTCTTCCCATGTTAGCAACAGGAGGGTCTATACTGCCATCAGACAGTCCTGCTGGAGACTAAATCATGAGTTCACACACTCTACCAGCACAATATCCACCGCATCGGCAGCAATCCTGCTATGCCTACACAGGGCACATAAAATCAACTCTGCCAACTATGAACTCTCACTAAAACAAACGACCTTCCACTTTCTCTCAGAAGCCACCCCATGGTCTTCACAGGTAAGATAGCAAGCTTGATCCATCATCACCACTCTTTCATAATACTCTGCTTAAAATAAAATAAAACAGAAAATCCTCCATGTCTCAGCTTAAAATTCAGCAGTCAGACACCAAGCTGATGTTATTAGTGACAGCACTGTACTTGTATGACAGAAGTGTCAACAGATCATTAATAACTGCTTTGACTGTACAAAAGTATGTTCACATTTTATGAACTTCTGCAAGCTTCAATGGAAAAAACAATTTTTAAGCCAGAAATAAAGACACTGATATGACATGGAAAAGATGCATATTGTCACAACAGACCTTCAATGGCAAAACTAATGTTTTCATCCTCAAAAACACTGTTGTCAGAAGATTTTTCAATTCTAAATGCTCTGCAAATGCAGAAGCTGTTAAGGGACCAGGACTATTGCCCTGCATCAGTCCCCTTCAACAGGGGAACCACAGGAAGAGAAGGAGAAGCCCACACCAACTTCTAAAAACCAAATCCAATCCAGCACAAATAATGATGATGCACCTTTTAAAACATTCAAACTATTGAGCACATTATTGAAAGCAAAGCATCATATATTTACCATAAAGTGACCAAGATACAGCTAAACTACGTGGATTTTCTGCCTCTAATAATCCTATTTAAAGGTTACTCTAAAGCCATACTGCTCCACTAAGTGGAAACCTTACACGCTGAATGTAAATTTATTTTGTCATCCTTTTGTTGTCAGTACTGGCATCTAATTTAAACAGTTAGTTTGTGTCCCTTTGTCTTTCGTTACATATACACAAGCAGATATGCACACACATGCATACAGTACACGCGCCCACCCCAAGCAATCTAGTTTTGTGCCTCAGCCATTGCTCTGATCCTCTGAAGGAGCCCAGCCCTCCTCTTCCTTTGCAAGCTGATCTCATGTTTCTTCCAAGCACCCAGGCTGCCCTGCAACCAGAAAACAGCTTTTGAGAGTAGAACCATAGAGATTTTCAACTGAGAACTCCAAAGTGGGTTTGTTTTTTTTTTTTCCCCCATTACCCCTTAAGTACAGAAAGATGATTTTCATTTTCATTTTTCAATATAGATTTTCATCCCATTTCTGAAAATCTTTCAAACATTCCTGCACAACACTCTGATCTGCCTCACAACTTTGCCTCATTAAAATTTCATTATAATCCACCCCTCGCTCAGCAGGGGGAAGAGGATTTACATGAGCGGTATTACTTGTGGCTGAAGATATTCCAAACTGCAAATCAGTGAAGGTTAAAAAAACATTTGGGGAAGTAGCCAGTGCGTGTAGCTTCCTCAATCACCCTATCTTTTCTTTCTCCTTATCTACATTCTTCAAAATGCAATAAATCTATGGATCTTATTTCACTACAGAACTGTAGTTTACTGGTTCTATCAGGGCAGTAAATGGGCAATCACAACATTCTCTCAGTTCTAAGACGTCCCATGAAAACCATTCTTTTTGGACAAATAGGATATCAAGAGCTGGAGCAGTTATGCAATACAATTTATGGAAGGTCTTGTCTTTAACTTGTGTTGGCAGACTTGCAACTGTCTAAGCTTTGCTCAGAGAAAGGATTCACTGAACAGTAGCCTAAAAACACAAAGGAAGACCCTGTGACCAAGAGTACCCAAATGGAGAGTACTACCCTTGAAAAAATGTCCACTGAAAATTTATTTAATTGAGAAGCAACAAAAGCCTTTGAGGGATTCAAGCTAACAAATACAACTACAATTCATTTCAGATATAAATGATAATAGTACAGGAAGAAAAAAAAAAGCAAACAAGAAAAGCAAAGCATATGCCTCCAAAACGCCCCCAAGTTTTCTAGGTTGCCAATTTAGGCAAAAATATCCTGCGCTGTGTCTGCAGTTTCCTGGCATGCCTTTCAGGGCAAACCAGTCAGGGGAAAGAACAATTCCAACAACAATAACTAATTTCTATGGCCCTTCTTGCTACTAACTTAAAAGCAGACTGAAGTATCTTACTTTTATTGCTAAGAACATATGGCAGACAGACGAGCTCTCATCCAGGTTTATCCACCATAATGACACCGTCAGGAACGAAACGCTTGTTCCAAACCTCACTGCAGTGCTTTATGCTTCAAGTCACATTGCCTCCCCCATAGACTTGAAGACAGAGAAACTGGGCAGAACCTGAAAAGCACTGCAAACAGCCATGGGTCATGTGTCCAACGTTTCCATGGAAGATTACCTCTTTCTTTTTAGATTAATTCCATTACTTAAAATCAAATAGAGGCTCTATCTCCGGAACCATCTGACAATTACTGATCTCTCTGCAAAAGCTCCTTTCAAGAAACTTCAGTGTCAGAATTTCAGATGCTGCTCTGGACTTCTCCTGTTTTCTCCTCCAGAGCAATTTCCACTAAACATTTCACATGAAGGGACAGCCAAGGACACAGACGATGTTATGCTTACGTTGGATTTATTTCTGTAATCTGAACATTTACACGACTACTGCTCTGAGGTAAAGCAAATATCTCCCATCTCCACTCTTAGCATATGGTTTTCTAAGATGGATGATAAACATTTGAGAATACAATGAAACCTTGCCTAAACATTTCTGAATGGCTTAGCAATTCTCCTTGGGGGGAAAAAAAAACCAACAGAAAAAAACAACAGTTTTTTTTTTTTTTTTTAACTGAGACAAAATTTCAATGAAAACTTCAGAAATAGATGACAAAATTCAAGTTATGCATTACAACAATCTCAAGAAGCCTGCATAAACTTTAAGAAAATCATACTTGGAAGCATTTAGGAATAGCCCATTCATTTAGCAAGGACAGAAAGGCCTTATTTCCAACCATAAAAGATGTTGTAGCAGAGACTGCTCACTACCTTATATTCACCAACTCTATCTAGCGTAACGATAGCGTAACGACACCACTCTCAGCTCATGACAAATAAGACTCATCTGCTGCTGAATGTTTCTGACACAGTTAAAAAGGAAGAAAACCCACGTACATTAGCAGAGCAGTACATGGCAGTAGGCAAACTTCAAGTAGGTTATACTGCTCTACTTGTATTATGTATGTAAAAAGCTTCACACCTTGAAATCCTCTAAAATGAAAAAGAAAAAAAAAAAAAAAAAGAAAGCTGACAGCAAATAACAAGTTTCACATTCTCCCAAGAAAGGCACTACTGGGAACTACTTTCTATAACGGCACAGATTTCTGCACTAAAACATATTCCAAACATGGCAAACAGTGCATCCTTGAGGTTAAGAAAGAATGGCCACTGTGCACGGGAACATTTATTTCTTTGAATATCTTTTTCTTTGAAATAAGAGAAAAAACTGCGTTTGTTCTTTTCTATAACCTTTTATTTTTAATACTTACCTTTATTCAGGGTTCCTTCCAAATGGATAGCACTTTATCTTCTTTCAACTTACTCCCCAATATTTTTATGAGAATTCAGACATTATGGTGGTATGTATCCCACACGAGGCTCTTGCCACCTGTATCTGCTTACTTTTCAGTTCTAACTAAACTGAATGAGAACTTGAATACTTGAATTATACTCCTCAACGAAGAGGAGAACTAATCACTAAAATCCACATTTCCCTGACACGCTAATAGGGATTACTTCAATACATTTCCATTCAGTTCTTTGTAGTTCAGATGATTGCTTATACAACATTGTATTAAAAGAACTCTCCTTCCATTGCCTGGCTTACAGTTCTCCATCTGGGCCAGTGGGTCGCTGAAGCTTCGATCCCCCCTCCCTAAGGGATGCATTACTCACAGCCACACAGCTCAGCACTGCAGCCATCCAGGGAAGGCCCTTTCCCTTACAACAACTAAACCTTTTCTATGTTTTTTCTCAGCCACATCCCCAGCCTCCAATACCCTCCCTGCAGAAACCCTACTTACAGATGGTTGGCACAACATTCTTCTCACTGGCATTCATTGGCTGCATAATGTTACAATCAATTTAAAGTACCAAAGACTAGACAATACATATTTTTATTTTGCCCTTGTAAAGCTTACAAGCAACCACTATGTAACACACACAACCTTCTCCAAAAAGTCAATGTTTTAGCACCATTATCTATACAGAAAAGAACTGCCTTGCAGCTTGCCATTCATTGGCAGCTGAATTTCTGCTTCCTTTCTGGGAAAGGAAAATCATGCGGCACCCAGTCCTTACTTTCTTATTGTCACCAGGAAAAAAGGCTGGAAACAACTAGATTTACTTCTTAGATTTACTTGGACTGCTTGTCCAAACAAGGAAAGTAATTCTCTGGATAGGTTGAAGCAGAAGTAATTCTGATGCTAATTAGAAAAGGTTTATGACACAGACCCTTCTCTTCTTCCTCTTCTGTTTCCAACATGGACACCAAGTGCCATCTAGACAAGCAGACTGAGTTGCAAATCTGAATCCACTCTGTGCCAGAGAAGCCTGCAGAAGAGAAATCTTGCTGGCAGAGCAGAAGATAAACAGCAGGAGTACAATTATGGACTTCTGTATTACAAACACTGTAGTCCTAAGAGGACCTTGCAAAAAATGCCCCAGAATTCAAGATAATGAAAAGATTGGCATAAAATTACTATTTTTACAGCATCAAGGAATGCAAGAACTCACTCCTTAAAACACAGAAAGGCACACGTGCTCTGGGAAGATATACACTTCTCTGCACAGCTGCTGTCCCAGTGACCTTGCCACAACTCAGCAGATCTGTTCTGCATTCCAGATGTCATTCTCAAGAAATCAGCACTTTAATAACTTCAGCTGCAAGTATTCAGTGTGGCTAAGGAGTATCCACATACAACAAGCATTGCCTTCAGAAAGTTACCAAAGCCCAGCCAGATCACAAAAATGGAGACACATCCTACATGGGCAGTGTGGAACAGAAGGGAAGAGCAGGCACAAAGGGACCTGGCAATTACAACAAAAATAGAGGATAAATGCCTTCTTTTGTCCCAGTGCTGAGCTGAAAGACACCAGAGCATAAACAGCATAAACCACCGCACTAACAGTAAGGTATGTAAGCATGTCACAGATCAGCCCAAGTTCAAATTAGTAACTGCTCTCTAAATGCGGTGCTGCAACCATCTTCATTCTTCGATCTTAGACGCTGCACTTCTAACATCATTTTTCTTGAGGACATTCTTTCGACAATTTGTGAATGAGCTGCTGTAGAGCTGCTCCATCTCGTTACTTCGATGCAAACTTCACAAAGCTGAACTGCATACCAATGAAATATATCAACGTATCACCCCACTCCACAGGAGCATAAACACCATAAAGAAGGTCAAACATTCTCATGACGCTTTGCTAATGAGGGTCAGGGCCTGACTGGACTTGTTTTGGCCTCCAGCCTAGCAACAGTTTCTGTGTTGGCCAAACTCTGAGGAGCCCACTATGACTTATAGGTGTAATTTGCACCTTTCCATTCCTCCAGAGACTCTTGCCACTAAAGCCACCAGTATACAGCTCAAACATCCGTGTTAGCATTCAAGCATCTCCTTTGGAAGACAATAACTTGACACTACAGGAAGTCTGCTATAAGCTGTAAACAAGTACTTAATGTAAAAATGGGTAACTTGGCACACTGGGCCTTCTCCATTAATCATGGCACGAGCCTCGAGAACAAAAAACTGTGAACTAGATGAATATATTTCATTCACTGACTGATCACAACCTAGATCTATACACTAATCCTGTCTTCCAAACATACTTCTCTATCATCTTTCAGTTGTCCACACCAGCAGCTGGTTCCTACCCAGCGACGTGCAGTAGAAAGGCATGATACCAGAAGGGCCCATACAGTTGGATGATATCTATTTGTTTCTTTACACACAAAACAAAAAAGTTCCGTTTATCTTGTTTTACCATTCAGTGCTGCATGACGTTACAACTATGAGAAATAACACACTCAGCTCACAACTGAATACAAGGCAAAGCTTTGCAGATTTTAGTAGATCAACCAGAAGTATTTGCATTGAATTATTAAATTCTCAATGATTTATAGCAAAGGATATTAAGGACAGGTCCACAAAGTCATACTCAGTAAATTTCTCACATGCAGACAGGTTAAACAGAAACATATAGTTATAAAAAACAGTGTCAAAAATCAAATGTGCAAAATCCCCAGAAACCCTTATTAAGCAAGTTTCTTCAACAGAAGATAGAGTAAAAGGGACGGTGACGAAAAAAAAAAAATCCCAATGTACCTCAAAGACAGGAGGCAATAAAAATGAACGAGCAGATGGACAGCACAAGAGAAGTGGCTGCTGACTCCTCACCTTACCTCACCCCTACCCTACAAGGGGCAGGGGAACAAACAATTCTACACAAGCAGTGTTAGAGTGAAGCAGAGTGCTCACAGTTTTGTGGTGACTGCTTTTATCTGAGATAGCAATAGCAGGGCCCCTTTCTTAAGGCCATCTGTGATGCAACCTCTTGTACTAATAGAAACATAAGAACAGCTCACTACAGTGAGTTTATGAAGCAAAAAGCCCTCATTACGTTATATTTAACTTAATTTGGAGTTTATCAGAGCATTATTTGGTCCATTCACCAATCATAACAGCAGACAAGCTCACCAGTAAAGGCAAGTTCTTCTGAAGCCATACATCAGTTCATTTTCCTCCTTTGCTGTACCAAACTGCAGTCACCAGTCCTACTTCAAAATATGCTGGGAATTCCCTGCTGAGTGCTGCTCGTGCCCGCCAAAATACACATTTTCTACTGCACTGTATTTTAAAAACTTCCACCACAGGGTACCACTTTGAAAGAACCACTACTTCATGCTCCAGCATCTAATGTTCAACAGTAAAGACAGAGTCAGGACAGAAGACGATGCTAAAGTTTCTAAGAAATCATGAGACGTACATGAAAAGTAGAATGAAGTCAGACAGACACACGGACACCAGAGAATACTTCCCTGCCTGCACTTCTCAATGCTGTTTTTTGTTTTATGACTGGTGTTGATCTTTAGCTGTGACCAAGCAATCATTATAGCTGTTGTGTAACATCACCGAGTGTGACAATAAATACAAATTATTGCACAGAGTAAGTTTCCACTGCCACGCAAGTAAGGCAGAGCAACAGCAAGATTTCAGACTTCTGATATCAACAACAGCATTTTCAATTGGTACAGCTGAACTCTGAGTGGGATTGCAAAGGAGTATTTTTTTTTTTTCTTTTTTTCCTTGTTTAAAGGCTGTATCCTGAAATCCATTCTTTGTTACGTTCCCAGATTTTACAAAAATGCTTGTAAGAAACATACCAGCACCAGTGAGGAGCCCAACACACAGCTCCTGCTTCACATCTGACAATAAGTTGTAGAGACTAAAACAGGAAGCGAGGGACCGGTCAAGAAACAGGAAAACGAGAGAAGCACATAATCCTTCAAACCTGCAAGCAATAATGTTTTTATTTACAGATGTGCAAGCACATGAATACATCCACAGAACAGCCGAGTCTGTTCCTGGATAGCCAGGAACAAACTCTGGAACTATTTCTTTCTTACAGGGTTAATTTACACTCCCTCTGAGCAGAATCACAACTTCATTTGGAAGCGTGAAAACGAGTCGGCACAAAATGAGCCAGCCGCACATTTGAGAACTGTACTGAATTTCGCTAACAAAGAACCAAGGTGATGCAGGATCACTACTTACACCCTGTGAGAACACGTAAACTGACAGACAGCAGACCTGGAAACACAAGGAAGTGCAAAGGTCAAGTAGACCAGTCCCACAGTGGAGCTGTATTTCAGTCCCACATCCAAACGGAACAGCTGATGCAGAATACTACAAGTCATCAACAAAGAAAAGAACTGGCACGTTTCCAAGCTAACTCTTTGGGTCAAGGTATGCTATCACCTAGAAAACTGTTTAATTTAGAGCCCTTCAGTCTCAGGAGATGGTGCAGCCAGGCAGATGAGTGGTGGCAATGAATGTGGCTGCCAGCACCGTGTCTGCTAGCGGCTGGAGCCCTGCACGTGCACAGGGCTGGCAGCCTCCACAGGCGGGACGCTTCCTCCCGCACCAGACTCACCACAAGTATGCACATCAGCTGCATCCATTTAACGCCTCTGGCACGGTCCCACTGCAAGATGAGGAGGATATGAGCAAGCCATCAGTAAGACACTTGATGCAAGGCACGCATGGTAAACATCTTTTCTAAGAGCTCCTAAACCAGGCAGGGTGGTTCCAGCTGCAGAACCTTGCTCTTGGTTACCAGTACTAGGTGGTGGGGGCAGAACACACATTCCCCTAACAAATTATGTCAAGTAAAGAAAGGTGCTCACCACCAAAACAATCCTGCCAAGTAGTAGCCGCTTCCCAAGTGACCTTCAGGAAGGATGCAAACAGCTGGTGAATGAGTTACCTGTTGGACACCTTCTCTACACCTTCTCTACAAAAACAGTGGCATTCACACTACCCAGTGTGAATTAGAACTAGTGAAGAACTAGGAAGATGAGGCAAACATTGCAGAATCATAAACTCACAAGGATGATTTCTGCATGTTAAGAGAAATATACACAGTAAGCAGAAATCTAAGAAGTCTGTAAGGGCTACAGCCCTCACTTCCCACAGCACAGCTCGGCTAAACTCTCTGAACGCTTTGCACTGTTCCCATCCTGGGACAGCATCCATGCAAACACATTTCCACTCAAGCACCTTCCTGATTGAAGAAAAACAGTGAGCTGCATGAACCTTGAGCCCTGGCCTGCTGGTGGGCGGCCCTTTCCCACTTCCACAATAGAAGGCAGGACATGGCATTGTTTCCACCGATCACGGAGGAACCGGGTGTGTTACACTAAACCAAACCAGAAAGGAAATTTGGGATGTGAGGTATTTGTCTGGAAGGTAAAAAATATGGGGGAAAAAAGCTATTTGGTTTTCCTTCTCCCAAATAGGTTTGGGATAAAGTGTTTTACAACACTTTCTGCAACTCCTCCATTGTATTTTTGTTCGCACTTCTGAACTTCTATAGGAAAAAAAACTGCCTTCAATTAATTGCTGTGTTCCATAACTTTACTCATCCAGCAGAGCTTCAAGAACAACGTCTGAATGATATTTTATGTAAGTGACAATTTTGGTTTGCTACAGCAGTTCTCAAACTTTGCATCAGCTTTCATACCTCCAGGATAATTTTTACATTCTTTCCACTCCCACCAGTGCAGTTTGAGAGTCACTGCACTGGCAGAAGCAAGAAGAAAGGACATGTCCTGCTGAGCGCACCCTGAGAAGAAGGGAGGGGATGTCTTAGGGAGCAAATCTCAGTGATGTGAAATTTTAAGTAGAACACTGTTCAATTAAGACAGCAATGAAGGAAAGTGTTGGGTGATCAGTGGAAGACTGCAAGAGAAGAGGAAGCCTGTGGCAGGATGGATCTACCAAGCCTGTTCTTGCTAAGACAGTGCTGGACACATTCAGCATGTTCCCATTCTCTTCTGAATTCATGTCTCTCTGTCTTTGATCCAGCAGCTTCTCAGCAATGCCCTCCACCACCATCCCATATTCTGTGCTTTGAAAATTACAGTCAGGGACACAAAAATGCCAACTATTTAACCCGTGTCTGGGCTGTGCTCAAGTCCAAAATCTATACCCTTTCAAAAGTGGCATTTTTTGTCTCCTTTCCATGAATTGGTCAAAAATCCCTTCCCTTCAAGCCCTGCTGTGGTCCTCAGCTCAGCAGCAAAAGCTTCCAAAAATCTGGAGGGACTGCAAGCATCCTTTGTTCAGAAGACGACACACCAGAACCTCTGGCCCAAGTGATTCAGCTACCAGCTCTTCTTTGATCCTGCCCAGCTTTCTTGTTCAAAGACCTGCAAGAAGTATGAGTAATGCTTGGTGAGGATACCTGCTTACAAGTCTTTCATCTTCCCTGTAATTAATATAATTAAAAAATATATTTCTAGAGTTCAATTTCTGACTCTTATTTTAGGCTTCTCTTCTAAGACCAGATACTTTAATATGTGGACAAAACTTGCAAAAGGATTCCTGGCAGAAAGCTGCAACATCCTTTCACTGAAAAATACCAGATCTTATTTGGGCTTTGTGCTCTGCAAGATGAAGCTCAGCTTCAAAGACAACATCCTACCTTTGTGAGCTACCCGGTTATTGATAAGCCTTCCTGCAAACCTTCCGGCTCTGGAAGCCAGGCTGCCTCTGAACGTCTGGCTGGAGCAAATTATTCACTGACCTAGAATTTGACATGTAATACTGAACAACTTTTTCAAAGTTGCTTCCCCAACCACACAAACATAATCAGCTCACGAGGCTGCTGAAAGCAGCAGTTCTGCCATCTGTCCGCCTATTCCCACCTCGCACTTGTGCAGGCACAAGCGGTTGTGAAGCCACACAACGATCCAGAGCGAACCAATCTCTGAAAACCAACCAGGGAAAAAATAAAATGATAATTAGATCGTTCTTGCAGTCTGACACACAGTACAACTGTGCATGCCGGCAGGAGCATGGGAGTAAGCACAAACAGCATCAGTGATTTTAACGGCTGTACCGTTTGCAGAAGGCCACTGGCACAGCAACTTTTTTACAAGGTCAGGCACCAAACCTCAAGAATGCTTAAGCACACACATGAATTTCAAGTAAAATGATGTGTATTTCTCTAATTTGCTATCATGGTACCTTTAAAGTAGTAAGTAGGAGAAGAAAGGTGAAGGTCACCCAGAGGAATCAAAGTACTGCTGAAAAGCATTTCTGTGGTCATCTTCACCTCTGCGTCAGATTCCCCCAATGAAACAGAGACAGTAACACCAATCTCTTCAGCAAAACATTCTGACACAATTAAAAACACACCATGGTGATACGATAACGCTGTTACAGAGAGACAAGGGCAAAATTCAACTTTCTCGTGGCAATGAATGAGCGAAAGGGCACAAAGGTGACATGGGAACCTCTGACAGTCTGGGATGGAGAACAGACAGAGGACACTGCAAGGCAAAATTGGCCACTGAGAGCAGCAGCTCCTCAACATCGCTATCTACAAGAAGACAAACACCGATGTATAAACTACCTGGGTAAAGAAACTCACAGCGGAGTCTCCCTGCCCTCCTTTCATTACTGGTACTCTGATGTAACCACACAGGAGTTATGAAGAGAGCATAAGAAGGACTTGCTGGTGTGGCAGGTTAAGTAGGAATCCACAGAGCTGGGTTGTCATGACAGCAGCTGAAAGTATGCAAGAGACGTATAGATCCTGGGTGTTAGAACAGCAAGGACTCCAAACAAGATCATTAAAACATGACATTATTTTTAACACCGAGAGGTATACACTACATCTCATTAATGAAACATGGACTGTACAGTAACCACTTGCACTGGTGAGGGTGCATGTGAATGGAGAACACACACAGAAATGCTTCCACTATACTAGCAAAGAGCACATTCTGCCCAGAGCCCAACATCATGCAGCACTGGGAAGGGACAGTGCATGCGCTCCTGTGGATCCCTCACTTGAGCCTCAGATGAAGCTCAAGCTTCAGTTTCGAAGCCCAGAAAATCGCCACACAAGCTTCAACCCATCGTAAAGCAGAGTAGAACGGTGGAAATGATTTCGGCAACCCCTTACATTAACTTGGCATTCACACAGCATGCAGAATTAGTAGCGTCCCAGCCAGGAGGCAGTAACTTCCTGCAGGGAGAAGTTACTCCCTGGAGTGCCCAACCCTGCCGGCAGCAGCACAGGAACACTACTGGCACTGCCAGGGCAGGCAGGCACGACACAGACATTGAATGAGCACAGCTCAGCTCCACGCAAAGTGGGCCTTTGTGGAGGCTCTCGAAGCCCTCAGTGAAGGCTCTCGCAAGCAGGCTTGGGAGGCAGAGGCGGCTGTGACTAACAGGTGTTAGCTGTGATCCATTCGGAACTTTGGAATTTGGACGTGGTAGATTGCTGAGGGGTTTGGTATATCTAATATGAGATTGTCTCCGAGGGTTGTTACAGAGCAAGGACTCCTGGACCAAGCAGCACCTCAGGTGCCTGACACAGGGGACATACCGGTACACCAGTGCTCACACACCAGGTTCCCCTCCAGGTACTCACCGTGACACCGTGCCAAAGCAGAGCCCGCACTCACGCGGAACACTCGCGCTCAGCGCCCACTTGGCGGAGGGGTCCCGGCGCGGCCCGCTGGGAGAGAGAGCACGGGGCGCTGCCACTCGGACGGCCGCGCTCGGAGCCCGGCCCGGCACCCTTCAACGAGGACTCAGCGTTGGGAGCGGGGCGCCGGCGGGGCACCGGAATCGCCCCGCGGGGTGAGTGCCGCTGGGCGCCCCTCGGGCCGGCAGGGAGTGAAACGGCGGGACCCGGCCGGACCCGCACGGCGCGGGGGCGCCAGCGGGCCGGGCCCGGGGCCACGCGGGCCGTGCGGGGCCGAGCGAGGACAGGGGCCAGGCGGCGGCGGGCGCGGAGGCGAGGGCAGGCGGGG
>NW_024884800.1:13358088-13402199 GCF_019232065.1 Centrocercus urophasianus | reverse complement strand
GGAGGGGAACTGGAGAGTTTCTGCTTCTTCACCCCGCAGCAACCCGCCGCCATCTTGGAGCCGTCTCCCCCCACGCAGCGCTTCCGACCCATGGCGGGGGGGCCGGCCGAGCGGCTGGGGGACGTGCGGCGGCCCGCTCCGCCTCCTGCCGGGCCCGCTCCGCCTGCAACGGGGAGGGAGGCGGAGAGAAGGGGAAGAATGAATGGGGAGCGGGAGGGAGAAGAAGATGGAGACGGGGAGGGGGGAAGAGAGACAGAGAGAGCTGCGTTAGGGCGAGCGCTGAGCCGCTGCGGGGCGCCGCGGCAATCCTGGTCCCCGTCCCCTCCCGCTGGGCTGCCCCTCTGCCCACGAATGTTTCTTCTTCTGCGGGGAAACTGGAGCGACTCCACCCCCCGTGCTGAAGGAATAAAAATAACCCCCCGGAGCCGAGTTCGGCAGTAGAACGGCCCCCTGGTGCTCCCGCACGCACTGCTGAATAATGCAGGTGACCTCAGGTGCCTCTCGCTTGGCAGGGGATGCGTTCTGTGAGCGGCACGGAGTGCTGGGGAGCCCCTACGGAACGGGACGGCCGAAAGCCGCAGTCCTGTTCACCTCTGAATTTATTGGAATTACAGCCCTGGCATTGCTTTGCCTTCCGGGGGCGGTGGGCACAGGGCTGGCTTTACTCGGCACTGCGCGAAGGAGCTATAGTGCTTAAAAACCTAGGTGTACACTTAGGAAAAAAACAACAACCACAAAGCATCATCATCAGTGCTGTGCAGATGTCTCTGGCATGGGAGGTAGCAGCTGTTTAACACAGAATAGCAACGCTACAACGTGGAGGTAGGCAAGGGAGTGTATGTTAACTGTATAGCAAAATACTGCAGGTTTAGAGAGGCTGCAAGTCGCTATCCAGGCTCAAATACAGCCTACAGAAAGACTTCGTGGTTGCAAACTACTTAGAGATTCAGTTTTCTTTGTTTTGTTGGAAATGAGGAATTAGATGTTGTAAAACGGTCTTTTTTCTTTCTTTTTTCTTTTTCCTTTTCCCCTCTTTCAAGCAACTTTTTTTTTTTTTTTCTTTTTTTTTTTTTAGAAACAAAGGCAGTGTCTTCCCCTTGTGGGATTCATTAGCTTAAAACCAGTTAGCAGTGACACCTTCTGTTGCTTTTGGGAAAATAGTTTCTTCAGGTATTGAATTCTGGCTTTTTCTAAGTCTTTCAACTACGATCTTTAACACAACCATGTATAAAAATATCAATTGCAAAAGCTAATGATGTGGGTAGAATTATGAGTTGCTCACTGTACTGGGACAGAAAACAGTGAGGTTCGGAGTCAGTCTTGGAGCCAGGACTGACAGCCTGTGCAGTATCTGCAGCACCAACCGTGCACAGCTGTCTGGTTAAAGGCTGTACTGCAGTGCCCCTGAATGAAAGGGTAAATTGATTTTATTATTCATTGAAAACACTTTTTCCACTTCTGCAGATGTTCTTAGCGGTATTTGCCTGCACACTTACCAGTAGTTGTGCTCTTATTTTTGCAATGCAATACATACAAGTTTATCTTTTGCTGAGACAGAAGCAAATATGTGAACACAAATGTAGAAATTATTGTTTAGTGGAATCAGGGAGACACAACTCTTTTGTCAGTATCTCAAAGTAGAAAGAACTCTGTAGATTTACAAAACAATTTTCAGAGCTGAGTGGAATTATTCGGGTTATATATGGATAAGAATTTACTCTTTGAATTAGATGACTTTGGTTAACTGTGACGACTGTTTCATTGACCCTTTGCTTCACTTAATGCTCAAGTTCCTTTACTGGTCTTAAGATAAGGAACCTGAGTGCACTGAGTTCCTTCATTTACACAGTACTTTTGTATTCTGCTAACTTCAGCACGTTTTCTCCAGATGATTGATGGGCATCCTGTGCCCCATGTAAAGCCAAACGCACTGAGCGAATTCAGTACAAAAAATTCTTTTAGCAGTACAAGGGGTGTCTACTGTGGTAGTGCAATTACATCAGGGAAGATTAGGTGTGAGGTAGCTCTTCTTTCAGACTGGCTATTAGAACATGAGGTGAACAACAGAGATAAAGTCTGAGTGACTTTAGAATTGTCACCTGTTACAAGTAAGAGATTTCAATTATTTTTTAACTAAAAATCACATCCCATGATTCTTGTTAAGCACTTTTAAGGTCATGGTGATAAGAAAAGTAAAACTGCTTGCAAAAAGGTATTTCTCAGTGGTCCAAAGCTGCTCTGAAAGATCTCCATTAAATGACAAGAACAAAACAGACTGGCTTGTCCAACTGGTCTAGTTCCAAAGGTCCAACCCCTTTGGAATCCGTGATGAAACTGGCACTGACTATAGGGGGAGTCAGGTATTTTTCATATAGGCCAAAAGATGATCAGTGTTCTGAGTGTCTTGTAATGCAATTACAAACAAGAACAATGAGAACAAGGAAACAATGAGCCAAAATTGGGCTGCATTGTAAGCAGCAGTGATATAATCCTTGTCCTATTAGTATCAATTCTTTTAATAGGGACTGTGACAGGTGAGAGATTTAAAAGAGTCCTTAAAATAGCACATTTAGGCTGTGGTTCCACATGCATTTCTGCAGCAGTAGTAATGTTGATTTAAGTAGCTCTACCTCAGCTGATTGTTCTTTTTCCTGTCCCACCCATTCTTCTGTGTTCATGCAGGTGTTCGTGCAGATGTGAGGCAAGAGGATCAAGCTGACAAACAATTATTCTTTTCCCTTTATTGTCTTTCAGTTCTCCCATCTGGTTTATCAGAAGGCGACACAAAAATCTGTGCTGGTCTATTTTGGGGGGACTGTGCAAATCTGAGAGTTACGAGCTCCAGGCAACTTTTCAGTATTGTTGGAAAATGAGAAAGTGCAGCCTAACAGGGCACTGCACATAGTTAGGGGAAAACTGACAGAAATTATACTTCAGTGTTTGAATTTTAAATGCATGTGATAAAGAGCAGTGGAGGAAAGAGATGAATGAGAAAGGAGCCTTGATGCTTTAGTAGTTTATACTTAAGACTGTGGAAAAGTCAGAGTTAGGGATTGAAAGAAAGGGAAATGGAAAGTCCTCTTTTTCAAACATCTCATTTTCCATTTTCTTAGAACTAAAGGAAACATTATACCACCATTTTTTGGTTTTGTTTTTCTTTTCTTCTGTACAGTGCATACAGCCAGAACCTCTATGAAGTTGTTAGCTTTACTGTGGAGGGGAGAAGTCTCTACTTACATTCTCCAAAATTCAGAGGGTAAATTCTATCTTTGTATCTTTCCATCATAACAATCTTTTTTTGGATGGCTCTGCCATGAAACTGGAAGATTTACATGCTGAGAATTCCTTTGGTCTGAGGAGTTCCCACCCATTGTGGAGACTGTCTAGATGACTCTCCCCTTGCACTACAGCCTCCAAGGCATTATGGGTGTAGCTAGGAAAAAAGTGGTTTAGCCTGGTGTGCTTTTTTGCATTATCCCCAAGCTGGTTTATCACACTCTTGAGGCTCATGTGAGTTTTCTTCAGTGTATTCTGCTCGGACAGAATAGTTGCTGTTCTTTAGTAGGCTCACTGTGTCACAGCTGTGCCCATGACAAATTACATGCAGCTCTGTATCTAGGCCAGAAAGTGCTCACCAAATCCAATAAAGCTAACTTGCATGTCTGAGAACAGTAATTGTTCCTACCAGTTAGAGGCCATATCCTGCTATTGTTCCGTATATATTAAGGCCTTATTGAAGTCTCTTCTAAAAAATCTTGTACAAAAGCTCATTTCAGGATGTGATACCAGCCAGCAGACAAAAGGTCCTCGCATGTTGTGTTACTGGAATCCTGTTTCATATCTTGAGCTACGTCATAATTTCACCCTGCTCTGAATCCAGTCTGTGTTATTTTAAAATTAACATTGTTTTACAGACATTTTTCACTCTTATGCAAATATAGTTTGGTCCTTTTACACCATCTGTGCTTGCACTACAAAATTAGGCATAGGTTTGCAAAAAGATCTGAAATGATGTTTATTTATATATCTGGGACTGGACAATCCTCTACCTAGAGGTAAAAACATTATGTTTTAAAAGTGTCAGTGGAATCAGAAAAGTTATTTAATTAAAAAACTAAAGATCAAAGCACTTGAAATAAATGAAAGGTGAAGACGTTGCTTTTTCAGGCAATTCTTTTCACTTAATTTTGTGAGCTGCAGTCTTCCTCAGATATTATGCTAATGCAATATCCTATCCTTTTGAATGCATTTTTCCAGTGCATGGTGATAAAGGAATATGTAGCTTACATAGCTGTATTCACACTATAAATTCACCATGGTTTCATTGAGGTCAGTGGAGTGATTTCTGCTAGCTGATACATTAATAATAAGCCTTAGGACATATTTTTTGACATGGCTGTTTGTAGTTGGTCTTCACAAAATGTTTTCCACTGCTGTGGAGCAACCATGTGTATTAATAGCATTTCTGATTTCTGAACAGTCCAAAGTGCTTGCTCTAATAAATGAATACATTTACAACAATATGTAGGTGTCTCTTTATCCAGGGCAGTCATACAGCCACCCCTACTGAAACCTAGCAACAATCTAACAGGACACTGCAATTGGGGTGTATTAGGAAAGACCGGTACCATTTGTTTCCAAATGAATGAGTAATTTAGGAGGATAAAGTATAATTACTGAGAAATAAAACCTGATCAAAACACCACAATTACATTCTGTGATTCTATGATGAATAACAATTACCTTAAGTATTGATGGTCATAAAGACTCTGTAATACTATACCCCAAAACTCCTGCAACTGTTTTGGTGTCGTGGGAACTGGGAACACTTGAACCTTATCTCTGGAGAAAACCCAACTGGACAACACCAAGAGATTTGACTGACAGCCCTGATCTTTGTACTTTCCATGGGTTTATAGCCCACCCTTTTTCCTGTAAATGGGCAGTTAGTGAAGTTACTGCCTTCTCTAATGCCTTTATTGAGTCAGATGTTAACATTAGATCATTGAGGTAGATGTTTGACAGTAGACCATTTGTTCCAATCTGCTAAGTCAGGCACCACCAGGTAGTGGTGCAAAAGGTAGGCAAATGCACATACCCCTGAGGTAGGACTTGAAAAGTCCACTGCCTGCCCTCCCATGTTAATGCAAACTGGTCTTAGGGTTCCTTAGCAATTGAAATGCTTAAAAATGCATTTGCTAGGTCCAGAACACAATGATATGTTTCTGTTTCCCTACTCAGTGTATCCACGAGGGAGATAATGTTGGATTTGGCTGCATGGATTGGCAACGTGACTTCATTTAGTTCTCTGTAATCTACCACCATTCACTACATACCATCTGATTTGCCCATATGAGGGAGTTTTATGGGCTGTGTGCAGGTCGTGTAATCCCTACTCTCTCCAGCTCCTGCACAGTGTTAGTGATCTCCCACTGCCCACCCAGGAGTCTATATTGTTTTGTATTCATGATCAAGTGCAGCTGCAGCAAACAAATGAGCTCAGTTTTTGCATGGCCCCTTAATATTGCCAGCACCATGCAGATGCTAATACATCTTTCTCTTAGTCTGAACTCTCCCACATTGGCCCGGAGAGTTGGACCCCACAGAATGTCTACCCCCAATATGTATTCTGGAATTGGAATGATAAACACCCTGTACTCCCAGGGTGGGAAGATGCCCAACTCCCAGTTTCAACCATGTCTGGGTTACAGAGATCATCTGTCCCTCAAACCCACCTATCATTTCCTTAGTGCCTGAAAATTTGAGTTGCCATCTATAATCGATGTTTCAGCCTCAGTACCCACTAGTACCATAACATATTCTTTCAGGACCAGTGAGTTGTTATTTCAATTTAGGGCCTCTGGTCCCCTCTAGAGGCCCTAGTCCTGGGGCATTTCAGCTCCCCCGTCACATCATTAGCTAAGCAGTCCCCAAGTCTTCTTCCTCCAGGGGCTTAGCCGCAGCAGCCCAGGCTGCCTGAGGAGGTTTTACCCTTTTTTTGGTGGGACTGTGAAATCCTCTAGATTCCATGTTTTTTGTGAAATCCTTTCTGTAGTCCTAATTCCTTCCCTTTTAGGGGAAGATTGTAATTTGTCAGTTAACTGTCTCCGTAATTGTAATAGGACCTGAGCAGGTTGTTTTTAGATCTTTTTAAATTGAACTCCTGCCCTAATCAGGACATAAAACATTTGTTTTCTTGAGACCCTAATGGGTCCAGATTGGACTACATTAGGGCTGGTGTCCTCAATTATGGTCACAGGTGGACTTCCGACTTCTGCACCACCATTTGGAGATTGCACCTGGCTTGTAGGCACTCTTTCTCCCACAGATCCACCACCAATTGGGTGGCCTGTTGTATTATGGCCAGTAGGATCGTCAGTATGGATACTGAAGTACCATACTGGTGTAGTGGAGCTAGTTGCAAGATGAGAGCTCTCATTCCTGCTGAAAATTTTATCGGATCCATACTTTCAAAAACATTCTCATAGATTACCTTTTTCAGTCCTAATGTAATTTTGTAAGTCTCCTGTAGGTGATCATAAAACTGTGTTTAAATGTATATCATTTTTATTTGGCCATGTTATTTGGCATGAGGCCATCAGGCATTGAATTAATGGATGATTTTCCTCATTGTGTTGGACTTCTGCTTATAATCTTTGTCTGAGGGCAGGGTGAGTAGTAATGGATGCCAGTTTTGAAATTTCTGGTCCATTTTACTACAACACGTTCTGCTATCATGTCCCATAACCAAAGCAGCCAGGCTGGTATACTTTCTTTGGGTTTTTGCCTAAATTGCTGTACTAGATCCATAAGTTTGGCTGTCATGTATGGGTGTGCCATTATATATAATGTAGTTTGGGTGGGGAGGGGCACTGGTTGGGGGGCATCCCCACCAGTCTGTCTTGCATTTTTTTCATGGAGTTACATTTGGTCTCAAAAGGATCAAGTTCAAGTGGAACCTCAAGATCTGACCTTTCAGTTCTTTCATTTATAGAGTCTAGTTAACGTTGGATCCCTCGTTCAGGGTCTCCAGTAGTTTCTGAAGAGATGTTTCAGAACTTTTGTCGGGGAATGATCAGGTCTGGCTTTTTCCTGGTCAGTATTGTGACCTGCCAGTCAGGTTTTTCAACTCAGTCACATAGTAGTTGATTTTCATATGCCAAAGCCTCTTCAGGCACTTTTAATCAATTTAAAGTCATCAGCAGTGGCCACGCCACAGTGGATGTGGCGAACAGCCATTCTCCAGTAATCAGTGTATCTTTGCTGAGGCCTTGAAAATACTCAGCCATGCAGGCCAGGGCTATTTCTACTGTCCCACAGGGGGCCCCATTTTTCAGTTATAGACACAATCCTATGATATGGAGATCCTAAGAATCCTGGAATATGCACTGGCAAGATCTCATTCAAAGGGATGCTCCTTCCCATCCAAACCACCCCATTTCACTACTTACAAATGCAATTTTAGAACTTTTAAGGGACTCGTGATGGGGTAACTTTCAAGGGTTAGATCCCTAGCTGGCTCACCAAGAACGTACAGCAAAAGAAGGCAATGTGAGTACCTTCCAATGGGATATAAGCCCTGTAGAATAATAGACAATAACAAAAATTAAAAATTAGCTCACTTCTTCCGACAACCAGTGATGGCTCAAGAGAAGTTCTATCTAGAGAGATGCACAGTCCTAAATACCACGGTAAAATGAGGATTAAACATGGCATTCTTTGCTTTTACTAATCTGTGATCTACATATGAGAGCAGACATTTCTTTCTTTGCTATTTAATCAAGTATCTAAGGATATTAACACTAGAATAAATTAAGGGCTTTTAATGAACTCTGAAAAGGCAGCAATTTCAAGATGGTCCACATTAATTATTCTTTAATTAAATGCTGTATATTAAGCCTAAGGAAGTGCAGAGATTTGGGTGAAAAAAAGGTGGTAGAAGTCTATAGAAATCAAACTTACTAATAAAGCTTAATCTGTAATAGGACCAGCAGAAAGAAGAAAGAAACAAATGTGCCATACTAGAATCTCTAAAGAAAGAAAAACACATGATTACAGGTAGGAACAGAAAACGACAAACCTGTGATGGAGGGAAGGGCTACAAAATGAGGTAACTGTAGCAGATTGAGATTTTCAGATGATCGTAAAGAGTTAAAAGGGTAAAGCTGAAGTTTGTAAAGGTGATCACAGTCTTGTCTTCTGACTGTACATTCAGTAGCATAAAGCTATGTGTACAAATGCTTGTTGCATTACATGGTTTTTATAGCAGTGTCACAACCTTGCTCTGAACATCTGAATATTGCATTATAGTATACAACATCCAATCATATAAGTGAATGTGAGTAATCAAACCAAAGGCTCATCAACTCTCTCAGATGATGTCCCAGTACTGCATTTTAATACTATCTCTCTACTTTCGAAATCATTAAATCTGATACACCAAGTTTTATTCCCTTTAGTAACATTGTTAGCTTGACTGCCCACTAAACACGAACCCCACGCGGGGATGACTTCACCTTGGTACTGAGCTTTCTTTGCTTCAACTAGCATTACTTATCTTGTTTCAATTAACTTGGCAGGATCTGTGAAAAGGTCTCCTCATTATTGTGAGATATTCTTTCAAGGCATGAAAAATATGCTTGGCAGTACATGGGGATACAGAAATGACTTAAAAGAAATAGCACCTTTTGGCAAATGGAAGCACTTAAAGGCCATATTTCAGTGATAATAATTGTAGTCTATATTTAGGCCCTCTTTAAAACCTAATTCTCTTGTTAAACTACTTATAGACTGCAGACTGTACAACATAGAAGAAATATCTTCACCTTGTTTGTTTGAATTTTACTTCAAACTTCACGGGGCAGTAATCATGTCTTACATATGTTTCAACAGTAAAAATACTGTGTGATTTCTACTTTAGACATATCTGAAAGCAGATAGCTATTTAGAAATTACATTTTAGTGACTTTCACATTGGACAGAAGGAAGGAATTAGATTTAGAATAGCGATGTTAAAGTTTTTAAGAGCTTGTATAATTGAACCTACAAGAGAACCAAGCAAAGTAAGGCTGCAAGAAATGGCCCTGTTTATTGCTGATACATATAGTACACAACACACTGTAATTTCTGCAGCTCTTAGAAAATGAGGGTTCTGTTAGTTCTAATTTATCTTAAATCTCAGTAGTGAACACATTTACAACTTTTTCATGCTGCAGCAGAATTACTAAGTCACAACCTGAAGCAGTGATTGAGCACCTGTTGGGAAGGCAGGGGAGCTCAGCTGCATGCAATGTACTTGAGTGATTGGAAAGGGTGGAGCCTGAATTAACCCTTCCCAGCCCTCATTTAAGGGTTGGCAGGGGGAGGTGAGGGTATTTTGCTGAAGTTTCCTGCCTACCCAAGGCTTTCTAAAGGTGAGCAGCTTTTTTTTTTTTTTTTTTTTTTTTAATTTTATTTTATTTTTTATGTTAGTGCTTATGGCTGTTGCATTTAAGTAAGTCCTTACTTGTTGTAGCCTAGAACCTTGCTGCCTTGCTGTCATTACTGTACTTTCCATTGTGTTAAATATACTTAGGCTTGGTTTTCTTGCTACTGTGAGGCTGGACAGGAGTTTGGATCACAGCTGTTTAATAATCAGTGGCAAAGCTACTAATGGAGGAATTTGGAATGTGCATATATGCATAAAAATATTTTTAAATTCGTATCCAGAAACTGATTTAGGAATCATGTTCTTTAAGAACAGGACATCTATGATCCAATCAGGAAATACAGGATTTGGCAAAATGTGAGTTAAAATGATGTAATAAATAGGACCACTAAATACTGTGATTGAGCTTCAGCCCTGGGTACCTAAGTACTTAACCTTAATACGTATTTAGTGGAGCAGGGATATCTCAGGAGAGAGTGTGCTAGAAGCAGTGACAAATGCTAGCACTAGCAGTCATCAAATGCAGCTGCTTCAGAGCTAGCTGGGCCAGCAGTGGTGCAACCAACCTCGAAGTACAAAGGGTTCTGGTGTTTTTCTTTGCTGGGGAAGCACCAAGAAAGCAGTGCAACCCTACAGAAATGAGCAGCTCTCCCAGCAGAGGCTGAGTGTGTGAGTATTGCCAGGGCAATGGTGGGAAATTGAAGCTGTGGTAACCTGGAACTAATGGTCAGTCACTGAGCACAGCTGCTTCAGAGACAGCTGGGCCAGAACTGGAGTGACTGATTTCAAGGTAGAAGGGATTTTTGTTTGGGTGTGTTTGTTTCTGTTTTTCCTGTGACTCAATTAACAAAGCTCACACTCTGCTTTGATAGGAGTTGTGGGTAGGAAATCATAGGCAGCAGCAAAGTGACACCAATGTCAACTCAAGTCTGTTTCAGAAGGGAACTCAGTCAAGCATGGCCAGGTTATGTCATAAAAGTTTCTTGGAACATGTGGGCTTTGTTGTGATTTGTTTATTTACTTATTATAGCTTTTACATACTGATAGCAGTCCTAACACATTATATTTCTACTGCCAGAAATGCTTGTGCTAAGAGCATTTATTATTTAATTCTATGAACTGGTATAAATCATACTAACAGAAGATATGCTATGGTTGAAAGTGGCATCAATCGTGTTCCTTTGATAGCTATCACTCTTCAGATGAATTTATGGCTGTCAAGAGAAACTTGTACTTCTAGGAAAGTTGCAAACCTGAATCATCCTGGCTATGAAGGCTAAGCCTTGCTCTGTGTAACTCTTGCTGGAAGTGGCTGAGCTGATTTGAATACATTTGGTTTTAAATGCATTCTCTCATTCTGCTACAGCTTATATATCAAGCTGTACATCATGTAGATGTCTGACAATCTTCCTTAGCTTTCTCAGTGACTTCAGTTGTGGAAGCAAAGGAACAAGAAGCTTTTTTGGTAATAACACTGGTTCAGTGCATGTGCCTACTGATGTGTACTTGTGTCATAAGTTCCTATGGGCAACCTGTTTGACGTATATATTAGGCTGGCTTTTTGCAGGACTCTTCTGTTGAGGGATATGTGGCTGTATATATGCCAAATATCAGTCAAGACAGTTATTTTGCTGGACGTGACGGTCTCAAATTCTTACTATCTATGAAGTTAGGCTACCTATATTACCATTTTTTTTACTGAAGTTCCCATTCCAAGTTGCCATGAACTGTACTGCGCTAACATCAGTAAGAAAAGCAGCCACATGAAATGTGATCATAGTTATATTTTACTCCAAGGTCTGAAGCTGTGGTTTGTCATGGGGTGGACTCCATGACCAAGCTAGAAAGTGTGTTTGAGACAAAAGGGTTGTAAAAACAAATTGCAGAGCAGAGAGGTGCACCAAGGGAATGGTTTGAGGATTGTGTGGTTGTGGATCGTGCTGTTCAGTCATAAGAAGGATCACAAAGACTGGAAATACATTGACCAAAACAAAGTTATCTAACATAATAGGACTTTCTAGTCCTCTTTACATAGGTATCCTACTTGGGAAGTAGTCAGAAAAGCTTTTTGGGCTATACAGAGTTCAGAGAAGTATTTGAGAAACCATTAAATAAAGGTGGAACATCTTCCTGCTTCTGAACAAGAATTACCAGAACTTTGTAAGTTGCATAGTGGAAGAATGATTTATGCATTGCTGAATTGCATTACTTTTAATTTTGAAAGTCCACTGGCAGTATCTGAACTCCTGATATTATCTACGTGGCTAGCATTTGAACTTATGTATGGACAGCTAGGGCTGAGCTGGTGGTTCAGAGGGAGAAGAAAAATGCCTGTATTTAAACCCAATAGATGAAAACAGATTGTTCATCAGGAAAAGGAACTGTTTCCTGAATCCTGTAGATTACTGGTTGAAGTATGTGGTTTGATTGCAATTATTGCCATAATGCAGACTTTCAAGTCTTAAAGGCCCCATGAGGGCAATGCAGGAAGCCTATTCTATCTACTGCATACAAAATAAGGGGTATGAACTGTTGTTTTCATACACTGACAAATTCAAAAGCCCAAGGAAATAACAAAAGCCACTCATGGTAACTCTCCTTTGCATTTCTTTCACACTGAAGATAAATCAAAGGTTTAGAGGTTTGTTTGTTCTTGGTTTTGTTCACTACCAGTATACCATGAATTCATTTGTTATGAAGCTTTCAGTGTTTCTGTTTTAAAGCATGTCACATCTTCTGGAAAGATAGTTACTTGTTTATATAGCATTTACTATTAGTGTCTTTGTAATCGCCAATATTTGAGGTAATTGTAATCATAGAATCACAGAATCATTTAAGTTAGAAGGGCTCTTTAATAACCATCTAGTCCAACTCCTTTGCAATGAGCAGGGATGCCTACAGCTACATCAGGTGCTCAGAGCTTGTCTAGCCTGGTCTTGAATATCTTCAAGGGCAGGGCATCTGCCACCTTTCCAGGCAACCTGTGCCAATGCCTCAGCATGCTTAATGTAAAAAACAAACAAACAAAAAAAAAACAAACAAACAACAAACAAAACCTCCTTCCTATCCAATCTAAATCTGTTCTTTTAGTTTGAAACCATTTTCCCCTTGTCCTATAACAACAGACCCTGCTGTCACTCAGTTTTCTGTTCATTACCAATATGTTAGCTGGTCATTTTGTTATTCCAACTTTTAATTTGCTAGGTAAAGCCAAGGTGGCCTGTTGCAAAGCTCTTCTGTAAAAGAAGGGCATAAACTCCAAGACACTTGCAGAGAACTGTAAATTAGTTACTTCTGAAAAGTTAGGCAGCTGTGCTTACTAAGTCGCCTTCTAGAAACTTAAGAAAGGAAGTGTGTTAGAATGGGTATGCCCAAAATCATAGGAATCCTACTTCTCAGTAGGAAGGGAAAAACTTATAGAAGATTTGCTTTATTTTTGAAGGAAACAGATGCAATTGAGAGGGTATTTGAATAATTGATATTGAGATTAAAGCCTTGGTTTCAGGGTGTGCTTGCAGTAAGTCTTGATTTGAATTATCTTACTTTGTGATATTTCTCTTGCAGCATACAGCAAACTATATTTGTTCAAAATCTTATGAAACAGTAATTATAGTAAGTAAAGGCAATTGGCAGTGATTGAAATGCTAATAATACATTGCATTTCAAACATTCATTTAAAGTGACCTCAGCCTGTTATTTTACTGCTAGGAAAAAACCTCTTTCAAATCAAATTTGTCTACCACTGAGATGTCCTTATAGTATGCACTAGCCAGATTAGAGCTAATTGCTAATAATTCATTTGCCAGAAGGTTTTCTATTATCAGCTTTGTTTATGTAAAGTGCAGGTTGAAAAATAGTTCTGTTTCTTGCAAACAGCTGTGCAAATTTCATCTGCTTTTATTGGATGTCATCATCTAGAAATGATGTGTTATTGCCCTCATAGTGGGGGGAAAGCAAATATAATACAGGATTCCAAAAACACTTTGAATGTTAGTAGGCAGAATATATTTATATTTGTTAAGCCTATAATATATAATCTTTGTGTTCTGCCTACGAATAAACATTTGCCATAAAAATTTGTGCTGGGAAAGGTATAAAGCTGAAGGTGGTATGCATGCACTGAGTATTTAAATGTAAGCATGAATAGAAGTGTTACCTTTTTCATTTTTTACTTTTGCATTACACCATCTTGTGTCCCAGTGCTCTTTGCTGCTCTGATTGAGGATGACAACTCAGAGCTGGGTTCTGTAGGAAAACATCTACATCCACTGCCTCTCTACACCTGTGTTAAATAATGTAAAATTGCATCATTGTTTAGCTCTTGTGATGATGTGCTCTGACATTTCCAAGAGATTGAATTATACAGTTTCTTCTAGAGCTATTCCTTTTAGCTGCTTTTTCTAAAATGGTATTTTTTGTAACATAGTTCATTGATTCTCAGTTGTATTTGTTCAAAAGTATGGAGGCCTTATTTTAAGATAAGTGACGCTTTTACTTAAAATTTTAAAAGGGAAAAAAAAAAAATGAAAGCCCCTTCATGAAGTGCAGGTTACTTTGTGGCATTTGGACAGGAATCCTTCCTTTTCCAGCTGTATTGTTCTCTTCAGTTCTAGGGAACTTTCAATATGCCGCTCATAGGCAACAGACAAGATGAGGAGAATGCAATTAGTTCTTCAGCCCCTGTAGTTTAACTATCTGATGAATATAGTTCCTAAACTTCAAATATACAGATATCAGTACCTCTGTTGACATACAAATGCATTTGAAGTTCTTACTTATGAGCTTGCACGTAGCTGCCTGTGTTCTGGTGGCATAGGAGACTGTAGTTTTCCTTTGTAGTGACCTTGCTCTGATTCTAAAGCACTGAAAATGCAGTGCAATTTTTATATTTCAGTCACTGCAAGAGAACCTTAAAATCCAAATAGCTTATTTCAGTATTCTGCCTGGAAACATTTGCTCTGCTTCTTATTTGGCATGTTTTTACTGATCTTCCCTCTCTACCCGTGACAATTAAATACAAAATATTAGATCATGTTGTTTCAGGCAATGGGATACATGGTTTTTATTTATTAAAACTCTAATTACACTGCCTCTTTTTTAGTAAAAAATCTTGAGGCCATAGCCTTTCCTCCTCCAGAGGTAGCTTTTTTGGTTGATTTCCTTTTTTTTTTTTTTTTTTTTCCCCCTGTTGTTCTACAGAAGTGATTTGTTAGGATTTGGTGCAGACTCTTCAAAATCAATGCTGATGATAGCGGGCTTTGGATTGAGGTGTCAGGGCTGGGAGAATGCATTCCTTCTTGGGTTTAAATTTTCCTTAAAAGGAAGGAGGCCTATCCCAGATACTCGTAGGCGAGTGATTCTCAACGCACAAAAAGTTTACTGTCAATATGAGAAGAACAAATGCAGTATGGGGACCTCCACATCTTTCCATTTTTTTTTGCTCTGTTGGGACAGGTGTGGTGAGGTAGATGCAGGATCCCAGTTTCCTCCCCTGCAGAAATTGCCTGTTGGCAGTTCTCCAGCAGCGTAAGGCTGCTCTGTGCTGCCCACATGGTGCAGGTAAGGTAGGTCTGGCACCTGCCTGAGCAGAGATCTGGGACCCCTCCCTGCAGGTGCTGTGGGGAAGGGCTGCAGGAGGGCAGGCGTCTGCCTGCTGCTCAGTGTCCTTCATTCTCAAGTGCTGTCGGGTCTGTCTGGCCCAAAACAGTGCTGCATGTCTGTGTCTGAGCAAACTTTGCTGCCTAACTGCTGCTTGACTGGAAAGATAAAAATAATCCCTGGCATAAATCAATTTCATTCTGCCTCAGGATATATTTTAAATACCTTCTCCTGGGTGTTCTTCCCTCTTTGTAAAAGCAGCAAGTTCACTTTCTGGGCTTCACACTCTAACTGTAGAAAATGGTTAATGAGGGGCTCTGCCACTGGGGGTAGAGATGTCACTGCAGGAGGATACTGCAGCAGCCACCAGAACACAGTGACAGGAGACAGACAGGCCTAGCGAGTCTCTTGAGTATTTCCTAAGATTGTAGGGCCAAAGCGTTTCCAAGAAAGGTGTAGCAGGACCTTTCCTAAGGGAAGTAAGGGAGATAATAATCACTGTTTGTCTCCATTCAGAAACCCACTTGAAGATGCGTGGGGTTACAGATGTGAATGTTGTCCCGTGGGTATCCTCTCTACACATACGGTGGGGCTTTATTCTTCTTGTTTGGTGTATTTTAAAGAATAGCCAATAAGTTTGGGCTAAAATCTTCATCAGAGTTGACACTATGGGTGGTGAAAAACTACTACTAAGACCTGGCTTGTGTGATCAAAACAGCTAATAAGGGTTTGCAATGTGAAGAGGCAAGAAATGAGCAAAAAGAGAGGGGAAGGGTGTGCTGTCAGTGCGGCTTTACAGATGGAGAAGGGGCCAAGCCTTGATTCTGCGAAGTATGGAGGCAGAACCTGATTTTTAGCATTTCTAAATGTGTACATTTGAACATATTCTGTTTGATCCTGGCAATGCTTTGTGCCTACGCACTTCTAATTTTAACTGTTCTCTTTTTTTTTTTTTTTATACTATAAAAGAGGGCGACTTTTATAGGCTCTTTTCACATTGCTTTATTTAAAGCAGTGCAGCATCCGTATTCTCAGCACAACAGCAGATTTTCAGTTTGTGCACAGGTATGTGCTTTGTTGCTGTTTTCCTTTGCCAAGTGAACATGCAGCTATTCAGCATGCATCTAGCACTGAGAGAAACAAGCAGCAGCTTTGCCTGGTTGTATGTTTTCCAGTACAGAGTAACAGGGTTATTATGTGGCTCCAAAGTAGAAGCCTTAGCCTAGAAGTGATATTTCGCTGGCACTGGACTGAAAACACAGGTGTAATCCATTGTAAAATTGGCAGGACTATTTCTGGATGTCTGTGTTATTCAGTTTTCATATCAAAACCCCCTTCCAGCAAAAGGGGAGCACGGGGGTGACACCTTCCCATAGGACAACCTTTAAGGCAAGTTCTAACAGTCAAGAAGGAAATAATTAAAAACAGTACATTGGTGCTGCTTGCCTTTGTCCGATGTCTTGGTGGTAGTTTGAATTTAATGACGGGGTTCTGAGAGGCTTAATCTTCACGTATGCCTCCACGCGCTCTAGTGGCAGAACCTCGCAGTGCCGTTTAGGCAGTGGAGCTCAGGCTATTTGCTTTCTGCGTGAAGCAATAGTGACAGTGGATGAAAATAGTTGATAGCTATTGAATGCAACCTAGCAGTTCCCAAAACTACCGTTCAAGCTGTAAACTTTTGTATAACTCGTATTTCTTTAAACGTTTTCAAATATAAAGTGCTGATTCAGGGATTTCACCTGCCTGCTTTGGTCAGTGTTGAAGAACACACCCGCCCTGCACCTAACCAGCCATTGAAGTATGGGTGCAGCATGTATGCGATACATCAAAGTCAAGAGCAGCAATTATCCACAAGTCCTTGGCACTTGTCCTGTAATGGTAATGGATACAGAGCCTGGGCAACCTCATCCTTTAACCAACCATCATTAAATGGTAAATCAATAACTGCATCAAAAGATGTATTTATAGCTAAGCTCCAGACCTAGTGGTTTTGCTTATCACATTAATCATAAATAATTCACTGTTTCTTCTCAGAAGACATAATGGGCCACTTATATGCTTCAGTTGTTTTCATTTTTCCCCTTCACAGAGTTGCTCTGTGGCAAAATCCATCACTAATAAAGTAATAAGGTAAAGTACTGAAATATATGCTTTATCATCACTGCAATTATAAAAATAGCCCTAACTATAAGTATTTTTTCCAGGATCAGGAACTGCTGTAGTACTCTTATTTTGCCTGTGGGCTATTACTGTCCCTCTGGCTTTGCTGCTGTTACTGTTTGTGTTGCAGTAGGGTGGAGTATATTCTTGTTTTTGATTGCATATTGTTATGCTTTACTTTGCTCAACCACTGAGCAACTTTCAAGTCTTGCTTTCTGGTTATCAGGATATCAAAGAGTAATGTAGATGACTGCAGAACTGCCTCTTGCTGCTCTGCCTCTGAGGCTTTTCAATTTCATTTTTTTAAGAACTTTTTATATGGGCTTTTATATGGGCTACTTTCAATGGCATTATATCTAAAGTTCTATCCAAATGCAAATAGTTTTGTGGAAAAAATGCTCTTTTCTCAGCTCCTAAGAGCTATTTGCTTTGGATTTAAGAGTAGTTTTTAAGCTAGTGTAACTCCTTCCTTTTGTCTGGAAAGACACTAACCCAAAATTACAACTACACTGAACAAGCAAATATCGTATTGAAGTCAATGGGAATATTGCCACTGAATTCAACCTTGGTTATTTTTGCATTCTTATTTGAACTGTCTTTTAAAATAGCATTTTCAGACACTATATATAACATCTGTAGTTATGTCATACACTTCTGTAATTATTAGGGATCAGATCAGCATTAGAGTTCTTATTTCTTGTCCTGTTGCCAGGCTTCACAAGGACACAAGCTGGGAGTTAGACTGAAGCTCTGAATTCTCTTTCCTTATGGATGGGCAGACAAGGCACATTCAATTCCAGGCATCTGTTATACATTCATACACATCTACATGTTGCCTGATTGGGGTAATACAGTTTTTTCTCACTGCACTTTAGTGACATAATTAGAAATGGAATAGCATTTACCATTCCCTGAGATCTGTGCTGTCTAGAGAACCGTGCTCCAGGATGACATAACTGAGAGGGCCTGAATTTGAAGAACAATTCACTGCCCAGTAATTAAAGGCAGTGCCATTCAATATACAGTACCCTGTACTGTACTGCTTTACATTGCTGTCTGTTCTTTTGGACTGGAATAATGCAAACAATGAGGAAGGCAAGGGAAAAAAAATGAGAACGATGGCTGAATGAGCATACAGAGAATACCGTCTTGACAAAGTTCAGTGGCTGCACCCATTGGAGCAGCAGTAGTCAGCCTAATGCCTGGGCCTTGTAGAGCTGCTGCATGGAGATCATCTCCAGCATTCACTGATGCAATAATCACTGCTGAACTAATCGACTTTTGATGCTCCATCTTTCTGTTTTGAACTGATGTCAGATGAGTGTATATTTTTGCATCTACTTCAGGCTGACATTAAAAATTAACGAACATCTGAGTATTGCATGTCAATGTCTTAAAAGTCCCTTGAGGGCATTCCTTAAGGGGAAGGAGCCTTTTTCTGAGACAGAAGGGACCATACTCAGAGCAGAGGAGTCACAGTGTAGAATAATTTCAGTGGAGAACAAAAAATACGTAACCAAGCTTATAACTCAACTGCTATTTTATGATCTCAGCTGAGGGTTTACATCCTCTGCAGTGAAGTGAATATGATTGTCCTGCACTCAGAAACAGGTCAGATTCCAAAATAATACAACTCTTTTTCACTACCAGATTAATAACCAGCAGATTCTTCCTTTTGGTACAAATTTTACTAACCACATTACCTATTATTTCTAAAGTTGGGAAATGAAGCTTTCTTCTTTTTCCTAGGATGGTGAAGAACTTATTTAAAAGCATCAACAGAAAGATATTTGAGACTGTGAGAATCCAAGCTTTATATGGCTATGGTTCCTTTCTTTTACTTCAAGTTACTAATCTTAGGATGCTTATTTTGGAAGTCTTAAATAATTCCTCCTTCTACTTAAACAGTTTAGTTGCCTTGATGGAAAAGACAAGTCTGTGTTAAAATTCAGGAGATACATTATAAAAAATACACCGGGGTTATGAGGGACGTCAGTGTATTGTAACCTAAAAACTGTGAAATGCCTCATTTATATTCCCACAATTCTGTAAAGTCACTAGACAGACAAACACATTATGCAGATAGCGGACTGGAGACAGAGGTTATGTGATGCCCAAGGCCATTCAATGAGTCAAGCTGAGCCAGGGTGAAGTTCCCATTTTAGTGTGCCTATTAATAATACCAGCACAGACAAACTGCATGAAAGAACTAAATTTGAGGTTTGTGGGAGGTCAGCCTGTTCTGCAGGGCTGAAATATTATCTGTTTATATCTAACTCTAAAGTGGTTAACTAGATATGAATATGACTAGATCACTGTCATATCTGAAAGACTTCACATACTTGATAGTAATAATCTGAGGCATTTGTCCTCTGCAGAGAAAATGATTTCATTTGAATCCTTTTTTTTGCTTGCAGATTTTGAGGTCAGCTGAACACTGTCTGGCATCAAGAAAGGCACGGTCACATCATGAAATGTTCAGGGGTAAGTGTGAGACAGTGTTAGGAAGAGCAGAACTTTAGCTGCATTTGCTTTTTCTTTTTAAAAGTGATGTTTACATTTATTAAAGCATTGCTTTGTTCAGATATTACACTGAATTTGTACACTTCAGTTTCAGATAAAGCTGGTGGCTTTAATCTCTTATAGATGGTAAAGGAGGTGATATTACATAGTGAGAAATAAGAATTGGGTTCTGCATGTGTCCTTCATATAAATTGGTGATTTGTCTTATTGGCTGGGGCTTCAACTTTCAGGAATGAATTCCACTTTCAGGTGCCTTTCATAATGATTCTCCATATGATTTCTTCCCTGATCATCTCAAGTAGTGAAGCCAAAGTCACTCAAGAATCTGTAAGATTAGAGAAATACTCAGTGGAGCTGACTGAAGAAGGGTTGACAGAGATGAGGGAAAAAGTAAGGAGTCTGTTGCAGCTGTGCTTAACTGGAGCCAGTGTTTAGAAAGGCAGAAGATGGCACTGTAACAATCCATCTTGCTGACTGCAGAGTACTGTCACTGAATTCACAAGCCTTTAATTTAAGCCTTTTAACAGACAATAGTCTGTTTTCCCAAATAGTTTTAAGCAATATTCTTTTTAAATGATTTAACTAAGTCTTTATACAGGTAACACTTTAAAGTATTTAGCTTACCTATTTCAACAGTTTTATTTCACAGCAGTAAATTATTTTAAATGTCAGAGATCTAGTTGCTTCATCCAGTGGATTTATCTTTTGCACCTAGTTAAAATTGCCCAGTAACTGCAGATGAACTGTTTCTTGTCACTGTTGTTTTATGTAGCCTTGGACATGCCATCTTTAAATGTATCTCTTTGATATATTGTACTCACTATTGCTGCTGTGGGAGCTCACTGCCTTAAAATCTCAAGATAATATAAACACTTCAATATTGTGAAACTTGCAGTGACTGATTCCAATTTTAGGGATGGAATTTCAGTCATTAATCTTGCAAGGATATCTTGCAAAATTTAATTTATAAATGACAGCCATCCATTTCTAAAGGCTAACTGCAAAATAAAAGCTACTTAGAGCATTTTCTTGTTGGTATCATAGCTTGTGGAAAAGACCTCTAAAGTGCAGCGGTCAAACCTACTGTAGTCTGCATGGCAGTTGTAGGACCTACACAGCAGCTGAGTTCTGATATTCTGGTGTGGTTTGGATAGAAAAGCTCTGTGCTTTGGCATCAAGAAGAGAATCAGCCCAGATCTGTACTACATTCTTTCATCCATATGGCATTAAATATAGCTTTGTTTTGGGGAAAAATGAAAATACGTGCCTCAGGCTTTGTCTTCTCCCTCCAAAGTGAGGCAGCCTCATGAACTGTTGGGTCAGTTTGGGTGTGGGGTGTTTTGTTTTGTTTTGTTTTTTTGAGCAAAAGTGCAAAAATCATAGAATCATTAAAGTTGGAAAAGCCTTCTAAGATCATTTAGTCCAATGCCCTACCTGCCACCTATGTTACCCACTGAATCGTATTCCCTAGTACCACATCTACATGTTTATTGAAAACCTCCAGGAATAATGACTCTACCAACCTCCCTGGGAAGCCTGTGCCAATGCATCAGTACTCTTTCCATGAATTAATTTTTCCTAATATCCAGCCTGAACCTCTTCTGGTGTAACTTTGGGCCATTCCCTCCAGTCCTACCCCTCACCTTGCCACAACCTGTTTTCAGATACTTGTAGAGACCTATGAGGTCTCCCCTCATAGTCTCCAGGCTAAATCCCAGCTCCCTCAGACACTCCCCACAAGACTTGTTCTCCAGACCCCTCACCTGCTTTGTTGCCTTTGTCTGAACGTGTTTCAGGGCCTCAATGTCTTTCTTGTAGTGGGGGGCCTGAAACTAAACACAGTACTCAAGATGTGGCCTCACCAGAGCTGTGGACAGAGGGTCAATTGCCTCCTTGCTCCTGCTGGCAACTATTCCTGATAGAAGCCAGGAATGCCATTGGCCTTTTTGGCCACCTGGGCCCACTGCTGGCTCACACTCAGTTGAGTATTGACCAGCATCCCCAGGTCCTTTTCCTCTGCACAGTCTTCCAGCTGCAGCCAGCTTCCCCAGGAGAATGCTGTGGCAGATGTTAAAGCCTTTGCTGAAGACTAGGTACTAGACTAGACCTAAACTGTGCAGCCTTATAACATATTTCCCACATTCTTCAGAATATCAATGAAAAACAAGTCTGTTCCCTTCATTCTTCCCTAACTCAAAGTGCTGGTTTCATCTGTGTGCCTGAAAGAGGTTGAAATACAGATGCTATGAAAAAGACTAATGGGTACTGAAGCAAATTATAGTACCTATCCATTAGTCCATACATTACATCCAGGAATTGATTCTTGCTTACATTAACATGAATCCAGGGTATCATAGTAACCTAGGAAACAACCCTGCAGTGGCTGTAGTGTTGCTGCAACTTGCAGAAACAGACAATGCTAGTAGTGATTAATTGATCATGCTCTATCTTAAAAAGATGGAGTGTATTCATGCTCTCATCTTACTGCTCTAGTATATTCTTCTAATTCTAGATGTTATGGTTGACTTATGTCTCTCTCTTCTTGGGCTAGTGTTGTCATACCTCTTGAATAATTAACCCACCTGCTGGCATCTTTGTGAATAGCACTTCTAGCTCTAGTTCATTGTTAGGATACATTTTCATCTTTCTGGAGTACGAGTGATCAGAACAATAGAATATTCTTAGTTAGGACTCAACAGTACTTAAAGGATATCCCCAGTCTGTTCTGTCTCTAATGTAAAAGCACTGTTTGTTGTTGCAGAGCCCCTCTCTATGAGATTATCTAAATCAAAAGTCAGTCCTTGGTGAATTCTTGTGCCATTCACTCTTTGCTGATGTTTCCTCTTTCAGTCCCTCAACTGCATCTAGCAGAATTATCCTGGTGCAAAGTAACAGTCAAGAAGATAAGACAGTTCCTTCAATTTTAATGATGGGCTTGGCCATCTCAGCAGGTCATTGCAGCATGGAAATCTATTGTATGTCAGTGAACTGACTGAACGCTGAGACTTGTAGGCACTTGGAGGCTTTTTAGAGAGTAAAGCAGGATCAATTAAACCTTTTTTTAACTGATTTTTAAGCTGAAATTGGAAAGAATAAAATGACAAGAAAACATTAGGTGTAGAGAACTTAAGAAATTACCATGGCTGTGCTTATGTACAGTAACTGATTTTATAGCAACTGTAGTGTGTATCTAAGGATGTCGTTAAAACTGGAGAGACTAAATCTTGTGATTATTCAAGTGAAGGACTAATTTTGCTTTACGTTCGCATTCTGCCTTCAGAACAAGTTTTACTTTAAATCAGCATCTGTTATGCTTTAGCCACTGCCCTTTCTGATAGCTGTCAGCTCCTTGTATATACTTGACTCTAGGCAAAGGCCATCAAGTATGAGTTATAGAGTGCCTCGCATCATTGCTGCTGCTGAATTATAAATTAGTGCATTTATAGAGTCAGTTAATCTTCAGAGTCTTGTGTGTAGCACATTTAAAGTATATGCACACACACACAATGCAGCATGGAGAGCTGCTGTCATCTTCCCTTAGATCTGCATTTCTCGTGAACCCTAGGAGTCAGACAAGTTATCTGGTGCTCTAAGGGTGGGAGATGTCCTCTCAGCAGGAGAGAGTGTGGGTAAGGAGAGGTGCGTGGTGTGACCTGCACCAGTGCATGCTGCCTGCACAGCCTGAGCAGTGGTGGTGGAAGAGCAGGAGGTGATTTCTGCCTGTTCTTTGACAGTTTTTCTTCTGGTCCTGCCAGGGGGGCCTCCTCCATGTTGCTGGGGACACAGCCAGTACACTGGAAGTATGATCCCTGTCACGCACCACAAGAAGCAGCCACTTCTGCTCATAGCAGAGGGAGGTGCTATTTGTGGTCCTAGCTTGAACGCTTTGTATGAAGGGGCTAGGCAAGATCCAGTGGGAAGCCAAAATGAATGTATTAGCTCAATGTGAGTGTATCTTCAATTTGGAACATCTGGAGAATTGTTAGTCCTCGTGATTTATGTTCTTTATTGAATTAGAGAATTCTTATATGCAGCAGTTTGTTTAAAAAATAAGTTAATATATCCTAGAAGACATCCATTTCTTCATTATCCAGATTATTTTCTCTCCAACATTCATTGTCTTTCTAATAATACAGATTTTTTTTCAGTGGCATAATTTAGAATGACATTTTCTAAAGTGAGCCCAAACATGTGACACATGAATAGTCTATCTGTAGAAGTATATGATTATAATGAGCTTTATGTTGCTAAATTCCTAAACATCAAACTCTGCCCAGACTTGTCCTGTCAGTAGAGCTTCATTTCATTTCGCTTCTGCTTGTGCTGAACATAACTTTTTATGAGAGAAATAAGGGATCTAGATTTTACATGCGTGCCCTGTAGCCTGTCTGATGACATAGCAATTCCTCTAACAGTAAACAATCAAATGCTTTGCTAAGTTTGAGCAAAAACACATCCGACCATAATCACTGTTTTCTGCCTGCACTCTGTGAAACGCATAGTCTCAAGATTTCCTGCAAGCTGAGTGCTAGTGTTTGGGATTGAGTGCAAAATGAATCTGAGGACCAAAGGACTGATTCATCCATCTCATTAGGCTGATTTAGTATCATGACTTCAGTGGAAATGAGGCTGAGGTTTGCCAGTGGGAGGGGAGAGCCATGCTCAGAGACCAGCCTGCTTTTCTGGGGGAACAAAGTATCTTAGAAACTGTTTACCAAAATTGATGGGGTGCTTTCTGAAGCACAAACATAACCTCTAGAGCTTGATTCTAAATCTACTAATAGCAACTGAAGTTTTCCTTTTGGCTTCTAGTGCTCTATATTCTGCATGACTGCTGAGTTGTTGGGGTTTTTTTTTTGTTTGTTTGCTTTGTTTTTGTTTTTTATTCTTCAGGTATCACCTGAAGAACTTTTTCAATGCTGAAAAATAAGCCTTAAATAGTAATCTAGTGTCTGAACCTTTGTTGGTGAACATAAGATCTTCAATCCATTTGTGCACTTATAGCATTTCCCCTATCCCTCCAGTCAGTTTTCTAAATCCCTCAAGAAATGTGCAGGCTAGGAAATGAACAAAAGAAATCTCCCTTATTGAAAGGCAAAAGGTGAAGATTGAAAAACCTCCTAAAATACTGCTTCAAAGGCTGTGCTAACATTTGCTTTTTCTATGAGTGATAATGCCTAAACATTTTTATAGGAAAAGTCATGGGGCTACATTTGTCCATTATGCTCCTGTCTGTTCTGGCAGCAGATGCAAACAGCTTCTGATTGCTTGTATCCGAAGGCCCCTTCTCCCCCTCGTGCAAAGTCAGGCTTTCTAAAACCTCTCAGTAGGACAGCATGCACTGAGTTGCAGTCAGATATTTGGATAACGTACATTAAGCCCTCAGGAGGATTCTCATTCTGCAGTCATCACATTGCTAATCCCGATGAGATAAAACAATTCCGGTTTTCTAAAGAGCCTCAAGTACAATAAAGGATCAAAAGAATCCCTTTCCCAGTTTCTGTCACCAGAAATTCCTAGAACTTGGTTTGTATATTCATTAGAAATGAACTGTGTTTGTCTTCCTGCAGCAGTAAAATGTTTCTACAAGTATTTCAATAAACAGCACATCCTGTAAAACTACTATCTTGCCATTCCTGCAGAGCTCACTTCATGCGCTTCTGAGAGTCTATACAGAAAGAACTGCACAATAAAAGCTATTCATTTTCAGTATAACTCTGCTATATTGGTTTTATAGTGTATTTGTCTTTGTGATGTTAGCACTGCTCTGTGGCAGTGTTAAGGTGTTATAGCAGAACTGTAATATATAGGTAGTGTATAGCCTGCATGCAGGCTAAGAAAGATCTATATATACCTGTAAATCAGCAATAGCAGGTCTTTTTAAAAATGCTTCTATCTACAATACATAAAGCAAGTCCCTGATTTGCATTATTTGCAGTTCTAAATAATGAAACCAGCAATATATCTACAATAGGGAAGATCAGGCAATAGGAACATCCACAATTTCAGTCAGGATTAAAAATTACAAATCTCTAAAAGATACAAAAATGTAAGGATAAAGAACAACTCTGGAACTGATCAAAATCAGTGTCAGTCATTGATTTCTAGAACACACAAAGAGACGGTGAGTATAAACGTGTTACTTACAAGTGCTGAGGATTTTAGGGAATGAAAATGGAGACCAGGAGCTGGAGACTGCCTGCCATGCCAGCAGTGTTGATTTGGAAGCGATGGACACAAATAAACATTCAGCAAAGCTTAAAAAACTGCAATGCAAGGTTAGCCAAAAGTGTCCATGTCCTTACCGTGCTGTGGCTGGCAGGCAATCCGTGTCTGGGAGCCTTCGGTCCCTCTAATCAGGCTCCGGGGATTTTGTTTGCAAGAGAGATTGTCCTTTAAGTGATCGGTGCAGGAAAACAGAGAAATAAAGAGAAATGAGCAAATTGTGCAAGGCAAATAGCTGCAGGTCTTTAGCATGCTCCCTGCGTTTTCCTAAGCTGCATCTGCAGAAGAGAAAATATCCCCAAAATAGCTCAGGCTGCCAATGACTTGCTGAAACCTGAGAAAGAATTGCTGAATTTAAAGATCTGGGTTGCTGTGGGTGTGTGATTAAAGTGAGAAATCGCTGGCAGGAAGAAGCTAGGATGAAACCACATGCTTAAGGAGTAACTTGTGAGTTCGGGAGTTCGCTGGTGTCAGAACAAGAGCTGACCTCCGACTTCCCCCTCCTCCAGCCAATTCCAGTTAACCCTTAAGAGTTCGGTGTGGAGGAAAGTTCTGCTGTAGGAGATGGGAGAAGAAACAGAGCCGAAAAGCTGATTTCAACTGCAATGTCTGTGATGCAGCAACAGTATTTTATAGCAGTGTTTTACTTCATGCATTTAAAAGCAGTCAGACAAGCTGATATTTTGCAGAGATCTTGGAAACTGCACACTTCTGATTTCTGGAAACCTCGGTCTGGTGTGGGCTGCACACTGGATATCCCCCTGAAGTCATCTGTAGTCCCACAGAGTGAAAAGGATTTCAGGTAAAGTGTTGCAGAAGAAAGGATGACATAACATTTTCAGTGTTTGCAGGAACATTCTCACTTACGGGCAGCATTTCATAAATCACCCGAGCATTTGGCGCAGCCTTGGCAGAGGCACTGTAGTCTCTGTGCTGTACCCAGAAGAAGTTACAGTCGCTTACCTGGCTTGTAATTGTCTACTATGAGTTCTTTGTGCTTGCACAGATCAGTGGGGTGTGCCATGCTTTAGTCCCACTCTTCAGCTTGTCCCCTGGCACTTTCTGATGTTACTTCCCTGATTTAGAAGAGAACAAGAAGCAGTTGGCACAAAACTGGGAATGCTGGCTTGATGCCAGATGAGTTTCCCAAACAGTGCCAAAAGTAATCCTCAGTAACCTATTTAGGACAGCATTACAGCTGCCAGAGCAAGGACTAGGAGCTAGCCCCGGTTTTCTTTGTACTGACTCTGAAAAGGGAAACAGCTTTCCGCTTTCAGTACTGTATCTGGGTTAGGTTCAGCCACATGGGACTGGATTATGAGAAACTGCTGCTTGAAAAACAATTGTGCATCTCAGAAAAAAAGCTCAATATTGCCCTCAGAGTGTGCTTTTGTTTTAACATGACATTTTCAAATCATGCCAAGAAATAACGGCATCCTAAGGAGAACAGCATATTTAATATGCTTCAACCACAGTGATGTGAGATCACTTAATGGTTCCGATAGGACTCTCCACTTTAAGTGATGAAGTTATACTTCTTTAGGAATATCTGCACCTTTTATCTTGCAAGTGCTTGTGTTTAATGTATGCTAGCTGCTGTAATTTCAGACTCACAGTGAAGTTCTCTGGAACTAAGGAGTTAGGTCTCTGTCCTATGAAAATAAATAGGCGTTTGAAGCGCCCATGTACAAGGGCGGCTAAAAATGCATAGCTATGACCTTCCCTTTTTGCAGATGCTTAGGACAAAAAGGTGCTACATCAGACCTTTTGGTCAGTCTGCAGTTCTAACTGTTCTGACGTTTTAGAAGCTGGAAGAGGAGACAATCCCCGAAGCAGGCTGGTCATCCTTTTTGTGCTCTCTCTGAAGTGCTTCTGCTGATCAAACGTAAATGCAGAGCATTAGGAATTATAGCCTGAATAGTTCTGACTCTCATGCTGCAGCATTCACACTCAGACAAATGGCATTAAGTGCTCACACTCACCTACTGTTGGTACAAACTACCTCATAAATTTTATGGTGAGCTCAAGAAGCCTGATTACTAGTCTCCTAAAAACTCCTAATGCAAATCCATTCCTGTCTTCGAAGCAGCAGGATGATACAAAGGACTTTATGGGTACCTTTTCAGTGAGTTAATAAAACCTAAAGCCAATAATAATGACAGCTAGTAGGTAATTCATCACAGCTTGTACACTGCTGGCAATACATCAGCATAAAACTATCATTAAAGGCCGGTATCTGTGTGTTACCAGATGAACTCTGCATTAAAAAATGAGATTTTATTTTCCACAAATGAGGCCATTAATTCAAATACTCTTTTTGTCTTTCCTTGTTGTGATGAGGCTGCTAATGCAACACAACAAAGCCATACTTTGTCTCAAACAACTGGAGACTTGGGATTCTGAACCATTCTCTCTGTTGAATTTCATTAGTACTGAGAGTCTAGAACAGAAATTATGAGATAAAGCTTAATTTGTTATTTTTTATCTTAAATATAGGGCAAAAGTGAAAAGAGCTTGACAGATTTCTGAACAGAGAACAGATGGGCAGTTTGGCATGGAAACAAAGACGTTAGCATACATTCATCATTCTTATAGTGAAATACGTGCTTATGGTGCCTATCAAATGAATGTGTGGATCAAGTAGCTCTCTTTCTGCTACAAGAGGTGCTTTATTTTGTTATCCTATAAAGTATCTAACACACTTTTGAAAGCTAAATGGTCAAATGATCCTCTTTTCGTCATCTCTGTCATTTCTTCAGCATCGCACAACTCGTGGATTTCAGCAGTCATTGGTGGTTGAGTGTTCTTGCCTCTGGGTACTGGCTGATGTGGAGAAACAAAGTCCTGGTTGTGCCACAGCAACAGGCTGACAGACCAGCATGGCTGTGAATGAAAACTCTGCTACAGAAACTTGTTGAGCAGATAAACTGAGAAATGTGGGTGAATGTTGCATGTGCTTCACTGGAGCAGGATGTGACCGTCTAGGTTTTCCTGTAGCCAATCTGTTGTTCAGAGAACTCTCTGGATCATTTATTTCTGGTGCACATAACTCACCAAAAGCAGGAAAATTTCCAGTGGATTGTCAGATAATTGTTTTTATGACAATGCTAGAGTAGATGCAAAAATGACTTTTTTTGGACTGTGACCATGATTTGGGGGGAGAGGGGCAAAAGACTCAAATGCCAGTCCTGGTGAAATCAGTGGGAAAAGTGCAATATCTTGCTTTGCACTATGAGAATTTTAAAGGTGAACTCACATCATTACTTGGAGGGAAAAAAATGAACTTTTGGTTGGAATTCCAGTGATTCTGTGAGTAGGCTTTACTATTAATGTAGGTAAATTTTTCCTTCTGATATGTCCTCAAAGGCATCGGTAATGTCCAAGGCCCACCATAGCAATGCATGTTATTGCCTTGAAGGGTATGTCTAGCTGAATTGTTTCAACAGAAGAGGTTGCATTTGGTAGTGTATGGCAACCTGAGGTCAATAGCTTTTATTATCACAAATGTCTTTTCTTTGATTCAGTACAACAATCTGTAGCTAGCACTGTTTATCAAGGCAGTGTACAAAAGATGTGCAAAGTATCTCCATTATGACAGAACCGTGAAAAGTAAGGCCCTTTCCTGTACCACAGAACTGAATCGTGTGGACTCGCTATGCCATATTTATCCCATTCTAGCTAAAGCTAATTGGATGCAGACATTTTCTGTTATCTGCCAGAAGCTTTACACATTTCCTCTTATTTCTTCTCTTCTTTTTGCATTTTTATCCTACTGTCTGGGACATTTCCTCTCTGTTTACAGCCCACGTGTAGTCCCCATCTCCCTTGCCAAGCACACTATCTTTCTATCTCATTCCACCTGCTCTATTCCAGCCCCATTCTGTTGTCCCGTATTTTGGTTTCCTTGGCTGGTTAGAAACTAGTATTGGGACAGGTAAGCCTGCTGCTCTGTAACTACAGGTAAGGTGCTGGTTTTGTTAAACCTCCTTGTGAAATTAATTTTTGTCAGAGGACTGATTGGTAGATTTTGTGAGATCCCTGTAAAGATTCTGTCATAATCAGAGAACAAGAAAATTAGAGAACTCCAACCGCAGGAAAGCTACAACCCTTCCTGCAGGCACCATGTTGCTCAACAGTCATCACTGCAAATCTCCACAACTGCTTTTGGCATCATTGCAAAAATTCTGATTCTGTTATGCTTTGAGTGATTAATGACTAGTTCCAGAGATATTCTCTGGTGATTCTCACGTGAGGCATGAAGGAATCAATTGCCTCAGCAATGTCTGGGAGCAGAGTATGTCAGGGATACAGTTTGCTTCCCTGAGTTTATAATTAAACATCTTATTGCATTCATTGCTCTAAGGTGCTAACCTAATATGTCCTGCATCTGTTTGGCCTGAGCACTGCAGGTTTGCCTTAGCAAACTGGGAGAGTTTAGTAAGAAATGGCTATTAACCACCAAAACTACAAGTATTCTTATGTTATGAGGAATACAATTTAGTCTGATTTTATTTGTTCAGTTTTTTTATATATGCAATAGTATACATCAGAATACTCTAAAGCAACTAACTGTCACTAAAAGTTTTATTTTGAATGCTAGGGAAATTAGCATGAAAAAATGGCCCTGATTCTGCTCTATGTAAAGCTATGTCAGAATAATTCTAACATTTGTACTAAATCTTTCTCAATGTCAACCTTACAGATCAGTACAATTGAGTAGAAAATTAATATATCTTTTTTTTTCTTGATATTTACACTGGTGAAAAGGAGAGACATTTTGTCTTGTAGTTTTGATCGTCTCAGTTTCTAAATGCGTGGTCTTCCGCGAAAAGAGTTTGGGCTTTTTTAATTGGACTTGATTTAACTTTGAAATGTAAAAATCAGGAAGGATTCCACTTAAACTGGGAACTTGCAGCCTGGAGCCCAGCAGTGTTATTCTGGCTGATGTTCTATCTGATGTGACTGTGGGGAAAATCTGCTGCATTGCCATTCTCTCATTGTCTAAGAGAGAATGTCATATGCATCCATGTACCTACAGTGTGGTGATTCTATTCTAAGGTGTCTTAGAGAATTCTTTTGTTTAAACAAATTTTTGTATCTCTATTTTTCCATTCTGGGGAAGTATGCATAACAAGATAATATCACAGCAGTTCTTTGAGTTAGGGTAGCAATTTCAGCATGAGGAAGAAACGGAGAAGTCAAACGTCTTTTGAAGAGCTGTACTGGCAGAATACATCAGGACCTGACAACCTAGCTTGTGTTTCTTCTCAATGCATAGCTCCTTTCTGGTACATTTTGAAACTGGAGACATTTGGAAGTATCCAAAACCAATTTTCACTGTGTACCATCACACCCAAACTTCTGCTCATCTCAGAGACTTGTTGCTACCTTTGCTCTCCCTCAGAGACCATTGCTCTGTGCCTGATTTCTCCACAGATGTGGCATTTTTGTCAGCTCATGGTGTTTTTCCTGTGAGTAAAGAAGCCAAGCATTTTCTGTGCCTGTGTAGTCTTGATGTTTTGTTTTTCCTGATTTAACAGTACAGTACTGTGTACAGGAAAGCCTGCATTCTTTAATATCGGGAGTCAGGAAAGGATTTAAGAATGAATCTGGAGATAAGTTTGCGTTGCACTGGGGCTATACCTAGGCCTCTGCTAAGACTATATTTAAACATTATTTTCATAAATTGTAATTTCTGTCCCATTGCCTTTCTTCAGGCTCCCTATTTCTACCTGCATATACTATCTTCTGATTTCCAGAGGATTTTGAGGTAGCTGAAGCAGCGATCTGGCTGGGTCCGCTGGGTCCTACATTCCTGTCCTAATAGCCTGCCACTTCCAACACTACTTTATCTGATGTGTCAATGGACCAGGGCTTTATAAAATTATATTTTCCTTCAACACTTCAATCCCCCGGTCTTTTCTCAAGAAAAATTCTTAAGACTACAGAATGTATTGTGCCTGAGGCTTGTAGAGTGATACCCAAGATTTAACCGTGCTGTTTGGCAATTCTTGCTTATAACACACTGAAAAATTATTCACTATGAGTCCCACTTGGATCTAATTATGATCTAACAGCAAAGTAGGTGCGAACAAGAAGCTGAGCATTTTAAAACGCATTGTTATTCGTTTTAATCAAGGAAAACAATTCGATGGTATTTTAAGAATGTCGCATGAGTTAAAAAAGAGGGGCCCAAAAGTAGTATTTAAAAGCTGTTCCACAAAATCAGCTTCAAAGAGTGTGGTGTGGGATTCCTGTGTTGTGGTTAATGGAAAAGAATATTTCTGTAGACAAACAGAGGTGGAGGATTTGTTCCATGTATCATTTTTCTGCTATGGCACCATGCTTTTTGGTAGTGTTGCTTGTAGAATCATAGAAACACAAGCTTGGAAAGGACCTACAGGATCTTCTACTCCAACTGTCCTCCTATCACCATTACTATCCCTAAGCTACTAAACCATATCTCGTAACACATCATCTGGATGGCTCTTGAACACCACCAGGGACGGTGACTCCACCACCCCCTGGGCAGCCCATTCCAGTACCTGACTGCTCTTTGAGAGAAGAAGTTTTTCTTCTATCTAATCTAAATCTGCCCTGGTGCGACTTGTGGCCATTTCCTCTGCTGAGGTTTAAATGTATGAGAACAAGGTTGGTGCAGGTGCTTTGAATTTAATACAAAGTTCTTAGCAGATGCTATGTAGCAGTTCACTGTAAAATTAAATTTCAGTGCCATGGTGTCTCTTAGGAACATAAATATCACCACATCTTCTCCCCTTTTATGTCAGTTGAATCTGTGATATTCAATAATTTTGCTGTCCTGTGTGGACACTACAAAAGCTTCATCAAATACGGAGTTGAAATTTCCAAGTGCAAGTGTGCTATTGCAGGTAGTCATACCCCTTCCCCTAGGCTGTGCTGAACAGTGAGGAGAAGGACGTGCAGGTCAGTATGAGCATCTTGAGCTGCCTGGACTACGGTGCTGTAGCCAGGAGCAGTCTCACTCACCTTGGGCAGTTGCAGAGATGGAGGCAGAAAGTCAGATGCATCTTACTGATATCTTCCTCTCATGCTTTTCAACTCAGTTGAATTCAAGACAGTGGTGATCTTTTGCTAGGTCTATAGGGAGTATTCTCTGTAAAACACGCATTTCTTTGCCTTTTGGAGTATATTTCTAGCAATGCTTAACCTTTACTTTGCTCTGCTTTTCTATTTCTACATTATTGCAAAGAACAGCCTTCCAGGTAGCTGAAGAGCCTCCCTTAGCCAAGTGGTTGCAGCCTACCTTCATTGTTCCTGTTGCATTTCTCTTGCTTTCCCTGAGGCTGCTTTTTTTTTTTAATCAAACAGAAAACTTGTATTTATTTTTTTGTAATCATAGAAGCCATTTAAACAAAATATTTAGTTATGTCTCTCTCCAATTTAAGTCTGGAGCCAGTTTGGATTTGTTATAATTAGAACAAGGTTTTCTAAATGACAACATTTTCCAGTATCTTTCAACTGAATCAGAGATTGGAATCTCAACTTCTGTTTATGGCAGACATTCAGAAAAGTCTGTAAGTGTATCTGTAACTCACACTGACTTCAGTGGTGGTGTTCACAGTTCCATACAAACATATACTTAAGAGTCTTGCTAGCCTAGACCTGAATATCACACAGAGCTTGGGAATTTTGACATGTTTTACCAGTCCAAAGAAGAATTGAAATTATAAATGGCTGTTTTAGGGAAACTCTTAAAAGTAACTGATTTAATTTTTAATTTCAGTGAACGTGTATTTCATTGGTATTGTGATTTCCAACTGCATAGAGATAGCAGCAGAGAGTGACCCCAAGTTATAGGGGAAACATGTGAGACAGGCAGGATGTGCCAGACCCCATGAGTGTGGTCTGGCTTGGCTGGGTTTCATAGTACCAGCCTTGAACTGGAAAGTGCCCCGGACGTGGAATGCTAGAAGAAATGACGAGGTACTGCCATAGTCTTTGGAGGCATGTAGAGCCAATGGTTGAATGCACTCACTCCAGACTGCCTTTCACATGGTGCCACTTGTACTACAGAGGCAAATGGCTGGAGACTGATTTGTTGATGCATTAAGGTGCTCTAATGAGGACAATGACTAATCAGGTGTATGTATCTTTACAAAGTGGTAAATTTTCCACGTGAGATGCAGTTTCTTTTTCATCAGTGCAAGTAAGTAGCCAGTTTTACTGTTTCTTCTCACTGAGGGGAAACACCACTGGTATAGAAACTACTAAGTGAGAGCTTTAAAATGCAGTTTCAAGCACAGATGTGTGAAACAACACTTTTTGAAAGGAAAAGACCCGTGTTGTGAGAAAACCTTTGCTAATCTTGTGCCTTGATTTTTCAATTGCTAGAGGGCAGCATTGCGTCAGCAATGAGAGTATGACCTCTGTAGGCGTGTAAGCATCTTGCTACTGAGTTTAAACTTCTCAAGGATAGCAATGCTTTCTCAGTTTTATGATTATGGCACAGTTAACAAAGCTATTTCTACTTTGATTTTGGTCTCAGTAATCTCAATATCCATGTATCTATATCTCCTATGCTTGTTTTTGGCTTATCATAAATGTTTCGGTGAATAGTTACCTTGTTCACTTTTCTTTGTGCAACTGCCAACGTAATAAGTAAAGAAATTATGACAGTTAGGAGTAGTTTCCCAAGTTATGTTATTTAGCTCATAACATTATACAATCAATCAATTTTCTCACCTCCCCAGAAGATGGCATCTACAAAATATTTATGCATTAGACCCTGCAACAGGGAATGGTTGGATATAAAAGTTGCGACAAATTATTCAGCTTTTGCTGATGGGTGTTGCTTTGCATTCTGTCTCAGAAGGGTTTGTCTCTCCTTTATGTTGTTGTTCTTCTCTGGCTTTTCCTTATTTTGCTGGTGCAGTGCTTATTGTAAATGCATTTTAAAAAAGCTGAGTATAGAATCAATTTTGTTCACGGTACTCATAACTAACCAAGTACTGAAACAGTGCATAGAATAAATTTACTTGCACAACTAAATTTCCAATTACAAACAATTACAAAATGTAAATATCTGAAATTCCCACAGTATCAATAAAATTAACAAGCTTTCTGTGTCTAGATGCAGCTTTTTAAGACACAGAACTCAGCATAGGAAAATCAATATTCTAAAATGTGGCAAGTGATTTGGGGCGTCTGGGTGGCACATCTGAAACTATGAACATCTAATTGAGAGCTTGCTTGGTGTAGTGCTGCCCTCTGCTTCCTCTGAAGATACATCCTCTGAGATATATTCCTCTGAATATTTATTTTATTTATGAAGGTTGTTGTTCACTTACCACCTTTCACTGAAATAGGCACAAGTATCTATGGGTCTGCCCCACGCTTCCTTTGGCTAGACTTGCTCCCAGCACACTGCCTGTGTCTGGGGGGCAGACTTCACATTCCAGCCTTGACCCTGACCATGCACTTTGCATTGAAAAGCTGTCAGCATTCTTGACATGGAACTGGTTGTGAGTGATCAGTTATGCAGAGTTTATCTTGCTAGACAAACTGTGTGCTATTGGGGAATCCTCAGTGCCTTTTAAAGAGAGCTTTATATGCTTTTGACAACTGTGAATCTAAGGGAAGATAACAAAATTAACCTTTGTCACAAAGTTTCTCTCTTATTGCCTCAGATTTTGTGGCTTCTTCCCTTAAACTTTTCTGATGCCCTTCAAGATCTCTGAGGCCAAGGTTATTCCTTTAACTTCCCCCTTGTGTCATGGATCCCAGGATTCCCCTCTTTCCCTCAAGGCCTGGCTTTCAAGTAGCAGTTCCTCCTGCAGAGTCCCTCATCCCCAGCCTCTCCCTTTTCCCAAAAGCTTTCAGACTCTGAATTCAGAAAGGTGAAATCACTCAGAGAACACCTGAGACTTAAGATACTCTCTGGATTGATGTCATTACTTGGGCACAGTAGGTATTGATGCTAATGCAAATTTCCTCCACCAAGAAAAAAAAAAAAAAACACCCACAAGTGTTCAACTGTTCTAAATTAGTTTAAAAAAACAAAGCCAGCTTCTGAAGAAGTGCAGAATGGCACAGTACCATTGAAACCAATGGGGCGAACTGGCTTACACCAGCAACAACTCTGCTCATACCAGCCTTTTCTCTCCCTCACTAGAAATGTCTGCTAATAAAAGCACAGCCTGTAATTTGGAAACTCTTTAAGAAGCCAAATTAATCACAGAATTAACTGTAGTGTGGTGAAATGGCAGGATGAATGGGCAGTCAGAAGTTTAGGTGTAGAAGAGTAGGTGTTGAACTTCTGACAGCTCATTGCCTTGGGTTGCTAAATGGAAAGACCTGCTTTTGCATATGATCCCAATTCCAGGTCTGCTGAACTGGAGTCTGGCTCTGCAAGAAGCCCCATGTAGGTAACTGCCCACAGCTCATCAAACTTGCTGCCAGGTGGTGCTCTCAAAGTGACCTTCCTAGTGACACAGCTTCTGGAGGCTTGCTGGTCAGCCATGTGAAGTAATGAGGTGGTATCAGCTCCTCCAATAGCCTTCATGGCTGGCCAGCTGCCCCCAGCCCCACCTACTGATGCAGACTATGGACAGGTGCAGTGAAGGAGCTGCTTGGTCTGCTACTGTTTGCCCTGCTGCTGGGCTTCAGGCTCTGTGGTGCTGAGACAGCTGTCTGAGCCTCTCCTACCACCTGCACCTGCTTCTTCTGTAGCCAACAGCGTTTCCTCTTCCCGTTTCCTACAGAGGGCACTGAAGTAGGTCTCTGGTCTTCCCAGTTCTGACAAGCTGAAATAAACCTTCCCAGGGACGGTTACTGCATCCCTGTCCTGTGATTTCTTTCTCTTCTCCCCCGTACCCACTATAAACCAACTCATGCTGCTAAAAAAGAGTGCTGTTCTAATCTCCAGCATATTTCTCCAGCACATTTCTACAGAGTGAGCAGCAGACTTCAATCTCTGCAGGCTGGCAATCTGCTGTCTTTTGCTAATGCTACAATCAGTTCTTTTTTTTTTTTTTTTTTTTTAACCTCCATGCTTTTATTTGCAGGCTCTCAGTATGAAATTTCTTTTGGTTGTTTGTCTAGTTTTTAGTTTCACAACTGAAGAACAAAAAACACTTTTAGACTTTCTTTTAAAAACTTTTTTTTCCTGGGAAGCAAAAAGCAGCCAAAGACACAGTACTGAATAAGCCCAATTATGTTGCATTCTTGTGGCTGGGTAAGACACAGAGCAACTAAAACAAACTAACATAAACAGGGAAAGCCAAATTAAATACTTACATTCATATAGTGCAAGAGGATCCTGGGCTCAGGAATGTAATTCAATCTTTATTTATTTTTTATGTAGACGGTGCATAAAATTGCTGGATATCTTTGCAATGCAACTCTATGGTAGTGGAATACTTTTTGACTAAAGATTCAGCTAGCATAGTGTTGTAAGAGGACTAAATGTTTGCTCAGTGTGCGAGAGAGCTTTGCCAAATCTAAAGAAAGGATCACTGAGTCAGTCATGGCTCTTCATAATACAAAAGCAAATTATCAAATGGATACCTGACACCAAATGGGGAGAGAGAATGTGGGTGTCTAATTGACACATACATGGTCTGCTCAGCATTGGAAGTGTGAAGTTCTACTTGAAGAAAAAATGATTGTGGTATGTAAGGAATGCAGATGTTTATCTATATATCATTGCCACTGGGCCTTCTCACAGCCCTGCTAATAACTGTGCTGCAGAAAAGCTTTTGGACTTTTCCAAAACAAACCTGACCTTGCTCTCACTCCCCACTCCAGTGTGCTTTGTGCAAAGGAAGATACATGAAAAAGTAACTGCAGCTTAGCATAGACGTTTAGAAATGGCTATAGCACAGTATTTTGTAGTTGAAGATCGGGATGGAAGGATTTCTTTTGGAGGCATTGCTGTTAACTGACAAATTATACACTCTGTGCTTGTGATTGATGCACCATCTCTAAGGTCTATGAGCAACGTATCAGATGGTGGCAATTGATCTCTGAAGCACCAACACACAAAGTGGCTATTTCCTGCTGACAGGTTGAATTGAAGAAGCTGCAATTTATTAAATACTAGCTGGTTTCCTGCACACACAAGTGCTGGAAGCCATTACTGGGACCTTAAGGGAATGAAGGAAGTTTGAATCTTAGGCACAAATGAAACAGAAGGTGCATCATAATCTTCATCAAGCGATGGTCCAGTTAAGATCTGTGTGGATGATGAGAGTTTCCATGTTTATGCACCATTATGAAGGAAGATCCTAAGGCTCTTTATATATATAACTGTGGAAATGTATGAAGGACCAGAGATTTTTCAGCTCTGCTAGCTTCTTGTCCTCTCAGTGTTGAGTTCCCACCATGGTTTTTCAGTAGGGAAAAGGTGATGAGCTTTTTCATGGTGAAGTGTCTATTCCTATGAGACATTCCTAATCAAATTGGATTTGGCTTTACTATTTGTAAATATCTCTGCTTGCCTCCTGGTGCTGTAGGAAGAATGCTCAGTGCTTTGCCTGGACATTAGGTATGTCAGAGCTGTTATGGGAGTGATTGCATGAGCTACCTTCCTGTTCATGAGGCATAGCTGCAGTCTTGTAAGAAGAATTTCCAGGGCTGCTGCAGTTCTTGGTAGGATTTACCTTTTCTCTATCTCTGTAGTGGAAATGCCAGGTCATGTCTTGAAACAGTGAGCACCTGGTGGAAAGGCAGGGCCAACCCAGGGAACTCAGGTGCATGCAGTGCATCTGAGTGACAGGAAGGGGTGGATCCTGGCTCCACCCCTTACAGACCTCATTTAAGGGTTGGCAGGGAAGGTAAGGGAATCTTGCTGGAGATCTCTGTATGCCTGAGGTCTTCTGAAGGTAAACAGCTTCTTTCCTTTGTTTCTGTGGCTGTTGCATTTGAGCAAATCCTCAAATGCCTAGGTTGCTTGCTGCAGCCTCAAACCTTGCTGCTTGGCTGCTGTTGCTGTGCATTCCATCGCATAGCAATCTTTCTCTTCTGTTCTGAGGATTGGGGGTTTCTTATCTAAGTGATCCATATTGCCATCTATATTGGGAGGGGTAGTGGCATCCTAAATGGCACGTGAGCAGTCATCATAGAAGAGGGGTCTGGGTTGTGTTGGCAGTATATATATACATTATCCACCCTGTTCTCTACTTTCAAATCCCATTAAAGATTTCAAGTCTTAGATCTGAGAGAAGCTGATAACATGAGTGCGTTGTACCTACTTACATTGCATAAGCAGGCCAAGTGATGGAGTAGGGCATGAGCACTCTGGCCTGGATAATAAGAAGTGCCAAGAAGTTGTTCTCTCAGTAGTACTCAAGCACATGCATTAGTGTGTGGGCTCCAGGCTTAACAGAATTTCTGGACCTAAATGAGTAGCCTCCATTTCATCCTGCTGTCAGGGAGCAGCTGTAGGGTTTTGCTGCACAGAGAATGTAGCACCTGCCTTGTCTGGCAGCAACGCTTCCTCTGCATTCATCTGCTTCCTGTGAGGAAACCTCCAAATTCTCTGTAGTGGACCATGGTCAGAATTAACTGCGTGAACTTGATGTTCATGATTTCTTTCTCTGTGGTATTTCTAGCAAATTGGGTACCTGAGTTGTTAAACAGCTGGGATATTCTACAAATAAATGCATGTTTTGTGGGGGTTTGCAGGATTTAAAGCATGATCAATGCTCAAGGGAAAGCCAAGAGAACAGCTGGAGCCTTGCTCAGAGTGGGAGACCTCCATTCTGTGAAAGGTAATGGAAAACTTTACTGTTTTGCTTTGGTGCTGAGTAACTTGATCTATGTGGTTATTTTTATTCTTTTCTGTTTACATTCTTAATGCCTTTTTCTGATATATTTTTTTTTCAGTGTATGTGTACTTTTCCCTCCCTTCTCCTGTGGGCTCCTGGGCAAAATTTTGCTAAAGCCTTTTCCCCCTAAAAATGTTGATAAATGTAGATTAAAGATATCTGTTTTTGCAAGAGACCTGTATTCACACTTTTGCTCCCTGGATGAAGATTGCTGTGGTTTATATACATGCAGCTGCTGTTTAATGAAAGCCCATGTCTGCCCTGGCTTTAATGTCAGTCAACAGTAGTGAAGCTGTTAAACCTCTCTGTTACTTCTTCCTTCTGTCCTATGGATGTATGAAATGATGTGTGTAAGTAGATTGAGAAACAAAGAAACGAAAGCACAGTTTTCAGTTTTTCTGTGTGTGTTTTCAGTCCTCTTTAAGAGAGAAGGATGTGGAAGCCTGTTTGTGAAAGAAGTGGGAGAGCCTGGGTTCTCTGCTTGTGAGAAGCAGAACCTCATGTCCAGCTTGCAGGGTTCAGGAGGCCCTGCTTTCTAGAGGGCTTTTTTTTCTTTTTTTTTTTTTTTTTACATGGCTGTTCTAAATGATGGATGAGATAAATGACTATAGCTACACGTTTTTTTTATTTCTATGGGACTTGGCATTAGAACAGGAAATCTGTAATATAAATTAAAAACAAAACCAAAAGACAATCAACAGGAAAAAAATTGACCTCTCTTTGAGTGCTGTGTAGGCTTCCAAAATTGCATCAGCTCAAGTTTGTGGTTTATTATGTGGGCTCCTCTTGATAACTTCTGAAACTTCATCCAAATGACCTCTTCAGATCCTGGGTGGAGTAACACGAATATGATGTAACAGACCTGAGGTCAGCGCATCTCCTCCCAGTGTGTGGTCTGTGAATAATATCTGGGCCTGTGGGTCCTAGAAGCAGTGATCTCTCTCAGAAAGAATTTTTTTTTAAAAAAAAGAGCAGTTGTATCACAGTTAATACTCCCATTTCCTCAAAGAAGCCATTCACTGTGGAGTAGGAAGGAATATGCCTTTTCAATATCCATCTTTCAAAGAGCACTCAGCAGTGCAGGCTCTCTGAGGGCTGGAGCCGGGTACAGAAGTCATGTGGAGACAATTTAATAAGGTCTCTATTTGATATGAGTGCTTGCAAAACAAAACATTTTCGTTGTGATGCTTACAAGTGGCTTTAATTGTAATCTTTGAGCAGTGTTAACCACAGAGAGGTTGTAAAACAATAGCTTCTCTCTAAACATAAGTTTAAGAGTATTGTTTTAGATGTTGCAGATTTTAGGATGTCAGCTGTGGTGGTGTCTTGCCTCTTTTCATAAATGTATTCTGTAGAAATACTGGTAGCTTTAAGGGGAACCAAATGGATATTTTTTTTCAAACCAAATGGAAAATTTGGTGTGTATGCTCTATTCCCCCAAAATGTTGTTCAGGTTTGATATGTTAAGTACCGGTGTTCAATGGAGAAGTTCTACATCTCTGTCCGTGATATTGTCCCTTGCAACGTAGGGCATTATTGCTGTAATTATTTTATCTGGTGCTTTTATTTACATGCTGTAGTTTCAGGTTGTGAACTTCATACTGTAAAAATTATTCTTGACTCAGGTGGTTGAGATAAAGCCTATGGATGGCTTCACAATAATAGTGGACCCGGTGTATGTCTTTGTGGGGTTTCAGATAGAGGCTTTTCCAGTGTCTTAAATGGGAAAACTTTTTATTAGTGCTGTTGTGATCTCCTCTACTTGTGCTGTGGCTTTAAGTGTTCTGATGGGATCTGGAGCACTGTCTTGTCAAGGCTTAATGGAGGAAAGAAGTTGTGAAACTGGTCTGCAGCATGCTTTGGAGCTTCAGATAGGTGCCTTCTGTGTTCTTTCAGATGGCTAATGAAGGCTATGTTACATGTCATCAACATGCAACATGTAAGTTAAATAATAACTTGTGATAATGCTTATCAATGTATCCCTAAGAGTGATTGGCCAGGCTTTGTGACATATATTGTTTCTGTTTTGTTAGCAGAAAGACCCTTTTTCCAGAGGATATTTAATCATCTTTCACCTCAGGTATATTCCTCCTACTGTGCCTTTGAGTGCTTGTGTGTATGTTTGCCTGTGCCTAGGCTCTTCTGTACTTACTCAAGAGCAGTGTCCAGTTCTATGTATAGCAGTTGGGCATTAACCAATCTAACTGCCTAGAAGAGAAGACTTATCTTTTTCCTAGGTTAGAGTTTGTTTGTTCAAAAAAATAAAAAATAAAAAATAATAAAAAAATCAACTCACTACACATTTTCCTGGGGACAGAGTTCCTAGCCTATTCTCTCTAAGAAGAGATTGATGGAAGACATAGGTAGGAGAAAAATAGGCTCTTCTGGACAGTGATTCAGAAGAGGAATCTTTATGTGCTTTTTACTGTTACTTGCTCAGTCCTGGAAAATCCTGACTTTTCACCAATTGCTGTTGGAAATATGAAATATTGCAAGCAAGATGGATTTCAGTTAGAAATCGAGAGGAAGAGAGACAATAACTTGCTTTCAGCTACCCACTGGGACCTGGGCAGGGGAACCTGCAAGTGAGGAGCCAAAAAGAGATGCTTAGAAACTCCAATTGTGGATAAAAACAGTCACTATCAGTTATCATGAATAATCTGTTGTCTTCACGTTAGTTTAGCATTTTTTTAATTGAGTTGACAGTGTCTATTTCTCTTTAGAGTTGGTATTGAATTGGATAAGCATGCTTTCTGAAATGAAGAGCGCATGTTTTCATCTATTTCCCCTGAATCTGGTGGTAAATTTGTTGCACATTAGAGTATAATAATGAAATGCTAATAATCAAACAATCTTTTTCTTTGCCTTAATATTTCAGAATATAGCCTATGATCCATGGGAAAAATAACACTCCTGTATCTGTGCACTTAAGATGTCTTTGGCAAGCTAGATCTCTGAGGAGATAACATGTTTGAGTAAGCATGGTTTATATATAATGAAAAATAAAGTGGTTGTTCTGGGTATTGACACTTGGCAAGCACTGAACTGAAGGTGGGAGTGCACATAATTTTTTAGAGGTATGGATAGATTGGTCTGAGTTTTTATTAAAATTATGCAGTAATGCTTAGTCATACCTCAGATGCAGGTGCTGGAATAAAAGCAGATTATCCTCCAGAGGTAAGAATCACCTTTATTCCATTAGTGCCTGTGCAATGAAAACTAAACTGGAGGGATCAAATTGCTTTAATTCCATTGGTACAATCTTTGGACAAGGCCTTCTCTGTGCTATTGAGCAAGGAAGCCTTATCTCCTACTGGCCAAGACTATGTGCCGTTTTACTGTGGGTAACTAAAATGTGCTGCTTGTAGTTGTGTGCATTTATGAGTCTTAATCTGGTGAATAAACTACATTTTCCTGCGGTTGTGTTCTCTAAATCATGTAAGCCAACAGCAAGCACCTTCCGTGCCTATCTCTTACGGAAATAACTTGATAGAAGCAGAATTCACAGATCCTCCTACCCAGGGCTTTGTAAATACAAAGTGAAACCTTCTGATGTATGAAGACTATACAACTGAGTGATAAACCTTACAAAAATATATTCCATATTTCAGAAAAGACTTTTCCCTTGCCATGTATGTCCTTTCCTTTGCCCTTCAATTAACAGAAGTTAATAAGAAATAATAGAACACACAGAAATATCGTAGTGAATGTAATTGAATTTTTCTCATGCTTTATTGCTGCTTAATTGTGTCCCTTCTAACGTTAGTAGGAGAGAGTCAAGCTGTAGCAGAACTCAACCAGTTCAACGTGTGTTTTTGTTGGCTCTGCAAAAAGTGTTTCCATGTATTGCCACCAGTGGGTGCTTTACCGGAACAGGGCTGACTCACAGAGCTCAAGCACGTTCTTGCAGCCGCTGAATGCGAAGGTATATAGCTCCATGATACAATGCCTCTTCGTGGGATTCTTCCAGTGTGTTCACTGCCAAGAGCAATAGAAGATCTCGTTCCTGGTAGACTTTAATTGAGCCAAGCTTTCTTTGATTTGAAAGTTAGTTTTGCCTCAGCAATGAGTAGAGAACTAGGCCATACAAATAGTTCCTGTATAGATCAAAAGGCTGTTGTATGTGGGTATTAACAGCTAGCATTATTGATATTAATGAGGAGACATACTGAGCTTACCATCTGCAGATGCTGGAGTGGGTGGATTAGATTTGGGTTTTAGGGAATTGGAAACAACCAGATTTTTTTTTTTTCTATTTGGCTAATTGTGAAATGATTCTTAAAACAGATAAGAGTGACTAATTTGCCAATGAATTTAATGGGATGAAAGGCAAGTACAAAAAGAAGCAAACAGAGAAAGCATGGGGGGGG
>NW_024884800.1:13354816-13357988 GCF_019232065.1 Centrocercus urophasianus | reverse complement strand
CACAAGAGTGTAGTGTGTATTTAATAATGTGGAATTTCTGTAGGTCCCATAATGAAAATTTTTCCCATGACCACTCAGGTCATTTTCTGGTTTTTGAAGTCCAAAATTCAATTAGAATTTGAACACAATAAATATCAATTGCAGAGTTCATTTTTGCTGGCTTGTACATGATCTAGAATATATCATGTGTCAGCAAATAAATCTGTGGTTCACAGGAGGAAATGTATGTATGGGTCTTGTTACCTGTCCTGTTATATAACTGATTATTACATGTTTTCTGCTCATAGGGAGCTACATCTTAAGTTTTTAAAATAGAAAACAAATCTTGATATTATATTTAGTTTGGAGAGTTGCATGGTTTTTGCTAGTGGCTCTTTCTGCTTGCTGCTGTGAGGAAAAACCTTCAGTATATTGTGTGCTGACTGTGACAGTGTTGCTTTTCTGACATTTTGCTTGTTTTAAAGAATGAGAGAGGCCACAAGCAAAGGAGCATGCCTGGCAGCTTTGGCTGCTGCTGTAGCAAGCCCTTGCTTTTAAAGGGAGAGCTGACTGTAGGTTTTCTTGGTGTTACAGATCACATACCATCAGTGATAGCGGACTTGCTTAAACATGAAGATGAATGTGCTAGTATGCTATAAAGAAGAGTAAGCTAACTTGTGGTGATTTCTGGTACCAAAGGCCAATTCACCCTTTTGGCCATTTAAGAGGAACTTTCTGTGAATATGATTCACTTGTCATCTTTTCTATGATTCCTCTTCTACCATCAGTCCCTCGTCTTTTATGGAAGACTCTTTCCAGCATCTTTGCCTGTTAGGCTAGTTATCTGGTGTGTTCTCTTTCCTCCTTACAAGATCTCATTTTGACTGTGCATCCTTAGGCAGCAAGAGCGTGCTTTGTAAACGCAGGGATTGCTTCGCTGCATTCTGCAGAGAGCCTGTAAGCTGTGGGAGAGATGCCATGCTGTGGTAACAGGGCAGCACATCATGGAGGTCTCATCTGCAAGGAGCCCTTTGTGTTCCAGAAACAGCACACAGCATAGTGCAGTTCAACTTTAGCTGGGTTTTCCATGTTCAGTAAGCAAGTGGGGGGGGGGGGGTGTATGGAGGAATTAGTTTTCATCTTTTAAGGCTTGCGTTGTGTAGGAGGTTTCCTCTGCTTGTGCACAAAGGTGAGTTTCCACTTTACTTGTAGCTGCCCAGGTATCAGGTAGGTTTGTTTGGGATTGTGTGCAGGCCTTGGCAGAACAGCAAGCACAGCGCGGCTGGTGCTGCTGCTGACATGCTGCTGGTGTGACTCTGAGGAAATGGCACCTCTGTCTGTGTTTGAGGAGAGCTGAGAGGAGTAGGCTAAGAGCAAGGCCAACACAGCATCCAACCAGCAGTGTGACAGAGCTCTTCCCCTCTGTCTTCATGGAGCTGCCATAAAGTCAAAGGAAGTTGCTTGAGGCTCCGCTGAAAATCAGTGGCAGCTCCAGCACTGAGTCTCCTGAGTCAAAGCAGTGCCTGAGCTCCAAACCTCTGTGCTGCTCCATAAGCCTCCTATCAGCTCGTTACATAATGTTAGCCTGATTAACAACGATCGTTTTTATCTAACCAGAGCCAATGAACCTTGGGCTGCTTCGGAGAGGAGGGTTGCATTACATGGTAATTACAGGATGCAAGAGCTCTCCAAGAACATTTTAAGTTGAATGTATTTGATATTATGCAGATATAAAAAGGCTGCAGGTGGCTGCTCTCTCAGCTTCACCTCTTGACTTTTGGACTGTGCTTCTACAGAGGATTTTCAAACACTTCTATGCAGGGACAACAGATGATGGAAGGTTGCCCAGATACAACTTGTATCCTACTGGGAGGAGAAGAAATGGCCATCCTCATGTTCAGCTTCTCTGTGCATGAGTATTTCTTCCTGGCCAACAGTCATAGAAAAGAAATAAACAAAAGAACTGCACTTTCAGTGAAAATTCCTTCTTAAGTAATTTGGTAGAACAAAGGGCTTCAAACAATCTCAGGAATAAGCAATAAGCTACTGATTGACTGTACAAAAAACTTTAAAAGTAATGTGAAAGTATCTTACTGTATATAGAAAGGCTTTTTTATTTACTTAAAAAAAAAAAAAAAAAAAAGCATATATTATCCTTTAGGTTTTACTTTCTTTTAGCATGCTAGGGTGTGAGACTGAGGAAAAACTGGGTTGTTTTTGGTTTTGCACTTTATTAAATGATGAATCTTATCAATTGTGTATGCTTTTATCATATTCTGTTGTAGAGATAGCTGCAAAGTAGACATCATGTTGGGCTCATCTTGTCCAGGCACTGACTTCAGTACGTATTGGAACTTCCTTTAACGTTTTCAAGAAAGGTTTCTTTCATTGCTACTAAACTTGGACGGCAGACAAATGAAGTGGATGAAAAATATTTGTTTGGATCATGGCGTGTAAGAAAGTGATCTCAGTTCAATAGCCTGTCCCACGGTGTTTGCTTTTGATGTAGTTATTTTCTGGAAAATCCTTGACTTGCTATAAAATGTATGATTAGTGAAGTGCTTCAAAGCAAAGGATTCTTTCCTCCCACTTTTGATTATTTGATAGATTCTTAACATAATCATATGATTAAACTGATTATGCAAAACAGGTTTTTTAGCAATTAATATTTGAGTGAAAGCCTGCTCTAAAGTGAAACCGTAATGGATCACTGTTATGCTATCAGATTTTGTAGAGGATGTTTAGCTAAGCTTATTCTGTACAAACAAAGAAATGAAAAACAGGCTTGAAAAACTCATCAGTTTAAGACTTTTCTGCTGTGGAATATCACTGTCTTTTCTGATGCCATGGCAGCTTTGTCTGCAACTGCAAATCTTTTATCTTTGAATATTTTTACATAATCAGTGCTTTTTCACTGTGATCATAAGGTTTCATTATTTTTCTTAAAGCTGTTAAAAGAGAGTGGTACTTTGGCATGGATTCACAACGAGCTTTGATGAGTTCCAGAGAAGTGACTGTTATACAAATACAAGGAATGAAAAGAACTTGTTATCTTTAACAAGACCTTGATTGGATGTAATAAAAGTTCCTTGTTAATTTACTGAAGTTAGCAGCTATGCTGGTAATGAATTTATAATCAACAACATTTGATCTTCTGCAGAACATCAAATATCCATGCCAAAGTACCACTCTC
>NW_024884800.1:13280851-13354680 GCF_019232065.1 Centrocercus urophasianus | reverse complement strand
CCAATGTTTCTGGAGAGAGTCCAGATAATTTTCTTTAATAGGGATTACAACTTTAAAGGAGCACTGCTTTACGGTGACCCTTTTTGGCCGTTTATCAGAATACTTATGCAGCTGGTGAATGTAACTACAGAATTCTGCGGAGGGATGACTGTTTTTCCTTAAGCAATCTCTGGTCTCCCCGCCCTGCCATGGGCAGCACATTGTTTACAGCAACACTGACAAAATAAAGAATCACAAAAATGAGTTACGTGAACAGGAAAGCTTTGATTGTGCGGGAATAGCTCCAAAAATGTCTTCTGTTTAATGCATGTTAAGTGAAGTCATTATCCTAGAGCTTTCAAGTAATTCTACCCAAATAGACATAACTTGTTTTTTTTAACTAGTTGTGTTCCATTTAGAGTTCTGAGAAATTGTCTGTACTTTTAACATAAATTAGGACTGACATTCACATGAGTACTGCCACAAACGCTGTTCAAGTATTGCGCTGTGTTTGTAGGCAAGCTTTCCTGTTGACTCACTTGGATTTTACGGTCCTTTTTACGAACTAGCAGTGCTGGAATTCAAGGTTTTGCTGGGGAGGAGGTTGCGTAAGTGTTGTTTTATTTGTTGTTTTTTTGTAAAAGTCACCGAATCAGTCCTAAATTCCCTCAAGTTGCAACCCCTGCTATGTACTATCCTGTTCTGCTGGGGTGAGCACCAATAGCAGAGTGACAGATGGACAGGGCAGACAGACGGCCCCTGTAATCCATCCTATGCTGTTTTTATAAGTCTATAAAAATGCAATAAAGAAAAAGGTCTCATTAGGTAGAGGCAGGGGGCTGATTGATTTGCAGGCCACACTCAGTTTATAGCTGCCTTCTGTGTGAAAGTCCATCTTACAGTGTGACTTTACCCTGTTTGCATGGCTTGTTTAGTCAGAGTTAATTTACTTCTGGTAGCGTCGAGCATTATTTGTGTTTTTGTGGTCACTTCTGTCCCAATTTGGTACCTAAGTATGGACTCATTCTCAGTTTATTTTGTACAAATGAAGCCCTTAAGTCTGAGGTCAGGAGGAAAGCTGGGTGACACACTTCTTCAGGTGTGCTGTCTCTGAAGGCAGGAGCTGGGTAATTGAAAGGGAAACTTAAAACCATCAGAGCTCTCATTTCAGCTTGCTTGTATTTTTCTGCACTGCAACAAAGAACACCTCCAAATGCTGAGAGAAAATGCTCTGTACGCGGACAGTCTGGGTGATTCTCAAAGCGTTCCACTTTGTCTTTTGCTGTGCAAGTGTTTCTAGGGAAGGGGCTTTTCTCTGGAGAAGAAATACATGCACGTAACTTTAAAACAATGAGATAGAGGGACTGAGGGAGCTGGCTGCGCCAGCCATGCAGCTTTCCTCAGGCCATGCCCACTGCCATTGCTGGCAGCCACCCTCACTGCCCAGGCAGGGAGGTGAGCAGACTGAGCAGATGCCACACAGGATGCATTTTTGGGAATACAGCCCAAAGGAATGATGACAAATTCCAACAGACGTACTGAGGAATCAATCTTAAGGAACTGCAGTGGTTTTTATTCGTATAAATAATATTTCAGTGACTGAGCTTTCCCTCGGCCATCTCCTGTGTCTATGAGTTCTAGGCATTCCTTTTTGGTGTCAATTATTTTCCTTTTATTTATTTTTAAATTCCTGCTTTTACATTGTATTGGATAATACTAATACTTATTAAGAACAGCAGTTGATGAACATTTATAGTAAGTTAAGGGAACAGGCAGTCTTCAATTAAAAATGCTTGTTAATTCTAGTGGAAATTGTTTCAAAGTATTTAATAGTATTAATGTTCTCCAAAGTTTTCAGTCTTGAGTTCTGTTATTTGGCAAGTTGCAAGTTCTCCGAACTTAACTGAAGATCATTCAATCATTTACTCTTTCTTACTGGATATCTGAAAGTTCTCTTTAGCATTAAGCATGGAGGTTGGTGGCCCTGCACGTGGCAGGGGGTTGGAGATTCATGATCCTTGAGGTCCCTTCCAACCCTGGCCATTCTGTGATTCTGTTATTCTTCAACCTTAAGAGAATAAAATAAGAATAGTGGCAAACTTAAATAACTTTGTTCTAGCCAAGAATTACTTGCTAAATTGATCATCATGCCAGAAAAGATTTGAGTCTTGAGTTCAAGCAAGGAATTCCAGTTACCATTGTAAAACTTTCCTCAGAGTCCTCTGGAAAAAAATTATATGTCTATATTTATCTGTTCCGGTATTCAGTTCAATCTCAATTTGTATTTTCTTATTATTATTGCGCTTACTCTTCATTATTGCTGTTGTTGTCTTCCTCCCCTCCACTTCCTTTTTATTCAGAGAAACAAGCAAGTAAGCAAGTGACTCCCACGTGATACAGTTAACCACCCAACTCATCCTTACCCTTTGATACTATACATTCACCCCCGGAGTTGGTTCTTCAAAGCCGTAGATTGGATTTGAGGAGCCAATTTCTGTTAATTTTAATGGAGATTGGACATCCATCCCCTGAGGCAGCTTTGAAAAATCTCCACCAGATTCATTATGGCTCTTCTTAGAGGCAGTAAGATGTTTACCTAGTTATGTAACTGCATTTCCTTAAGCACTGCTGGCATAAAGTTAAAAATCATCTTCCTCAAATGCAGAGTGCACCATTTCTCTCTGCAGCTGAATCTTGTTTCATTTCTATGCAGTCCTCTATATAAAACAATTTCAAAAGGGGAAGGCAGTTTTGGGGAGGAACTAATAGATCATCCTTCTTGTATGTAAGCAAATAATACCTTTTTGTTTGACATGTAGCCTGTAACAATCAGTTATATTCTTTTCTCCTTTTCTGGATTCTGCATTGACAGCTGTCTTCAGAAAGCTGATTTCCTTCCATTCTGCTCTGAATGATTTATTTATAACATATTTCATCTTAAAAACAGAGGCTTTCAAAACAAAATTACTGAACCAGGAGAGGGAAAAGAAAGGAGAGAACTGTTTATTCTAATAGAACTAATAAACAATAAACCTGAGAACATTTTCTATTCCTTAACACACGTACCTGGCAGAAGTCTGGATTCACTTTCCCATGCACTGGTGTTCTTCTCTCTGAACTGACTGAGAAATAAGAAGATGAAATCTCAATTCTTTATGTTAGGCTGGTTTCCTAAGGAGTATCTGTCCTGCAAACATTTCCTTTGAAAAAGCAGAAGTTTGCCATGGTTATAAACGGAATTATCCCTAGTTATAGCAATGTGGATGGCTGCTAAATTGCATTTAAATTGTCCTTGTTTAATATATGTTCTGTGCTGTCTCCCATGTATATATCCCTTAGTTATGGTTTTGTCAGATTTGTTTTTTAAAACGTATTATAAATCTGATTTCCCCCATAAACCAGTCTGGAAAAGGCCATCTGTACTGGAAACTGTTTTTAGTGACTTGACACTTTGGCTCTTTTATGTCGTGAAACGAGTTTTAATTTTCTTAACATAGGCCAGGCATGGTACATAAACCTCTTCCCCCCAGGGAGGCTTTTATGTTTGATTCCTTTAGTGGCAAAGCTTTTGAATTTCTCCCCTTGATTGACTTGATTATGATCTTACCAGTATATATCCTTCATGTTGACGAATTCCTGGTAGGCATCCTCAAAGGAGTTTACAAGCCTCAATGCTAGATGAAACAGAAGAATTAAATTGTCCTTGCAAAAACTGCTACTAGTGAAAATAGGAAGTTGAATATTAGTGCTGAGGATTTACTTATTCTTTAAGTATCTAATTTGAAATACTGAGGAAAGGCTCCTTTTTAGAGAATTGGTGCTCCAAGGTTTCTGCCAGCTGACTCTGAAGCCGCACAAACTCAGAACTGAATTTGGAAACGTGGGCACCAAACCCTATAGATATTGTTCTAGTTTGCTCTTCTCAAAGTGACCACCGTGACTTCTACAGTGACTCCATACTTCATCTTTCCATTTACTTACCTTTCATGGTAGGTGTGCCAAGGGGTACTCTGAGATACTGTCCATAGGGCTGAGAAAGCCACAGTGAATGCAACAATACTAGAAAACACACAGACAAAACCAGGGGAAGATATTTTGACCTTAACATCATTTTCATTATTGGGTTTTTAGTGTAAAGAAAGATTATTGACTTTTTTTGCGTGTGTGTTCAGGAAGGAGAGTCTTTTATTGGCTCTCGCTAACTCTTAGTAATCCACCCTGATCAAAGGAGCTGTAATTTTTTGGTACTTAGCTTTACAGTTCTTTGTCTTCATGATCTGAAACTTCTTGAAAATTCTCACTTTCTTAATGGATCTATGAGGACTGCTCCGACAGTAATGCCTCCTGTTTTATTATTTTGGTCCAGGATGTCAGAGGTGGATGTTGGTGGGTTGGCAGCAGAAGTTGAACCTCCCCACCAATATGCCATTGCTTTGTTGCTGTGTGACAGATGGCAGCAGAGAGACAGTTTGACAGAATGGCATCTGACATGGAAGTGTGGATGAAGCCAAGGGGTGGAACTGAATTCCTCTATGAGGAAAAAATGGCACCCACTGACATCCACTGATGCTTGCTGAACCAACCAGTGGGTGTGAGCACAGTGAGGTGGTGCGTGATGTGTTTCAGCAACAGTGGCAGCAATATGGAAGGCAAGCCATGTTCTGGATGGCCATGCACAGCTGTCATGCCATGAAATGAAGCTCATCCATATGAATTGGTAGATTACAATGAAGGAATTGTGTACAGAGCTGAACGTCAACTTCAGTGCGTTGAAAACGATAGTGGCACTGTTGGAATATCAGGAAGTTTGTGCCAGGTGGGGCCCACGAATGCTCACGCAAGAACAGAAAGAACACTGTATGCACATTTGTCAGGACCTATTGAGCCTATATGGGGCTGAAGTGACAGTTACCTGAATCTCATCATTACTGATGACAAGACCACTACAATAGGAGTAAAAATGGCATTCCTGGAGTAGTGATGTGTGAGTTCTTCATCAAAGAAGTTGCAGATGCAGCCTTCAGTAGGTAAAGTGATGTGTGCTGTCTTTTGGAATAGGAAAGGGATGATCCTTCTGGATTTCCTGCAGCTCAGATAAACCATGGGCTCTGATAGCTATGTTGTGACTAGGGTGAAAGCTTGAGCTTCCAGAGACAGGTCAGAGAGGATGACATCCTTCCTCTTGCAACATGCTAGTGCCAGGCTTGTACCACCTTGAAGACCATGGAGCACATTGCCAATCTTGGTTGGCCTGGGTTTGACGCCTTCTGTCTTCCATCTGTTCAGGCTGATGAAAGATGAACTGTGTGGGCAACATTTTCCTAGCAGTGATGGGAGCGACTGTGAAGCAGTGGGTCACCTTCACTGGTGCAGAGTTTTACAAATGCAGCATGCTCTTGTTTATCTCTGGAATGTTGGTGACTGTGTTGAGAAGCAGTGTTTTGTGGCTGATAATCTGCTCTGTCAAATAATACTATTGCAGTCTTGATATCTGTTGTAGTTTCCATGGAAATAAATAGGCGGTATTATTTTTGGAGCCACACATGCAAGTCGGATGCTGCTAAAAATCTAGGAGAGGCTTAAGAAAATCTGTTAGCAAGTGATGGTAAGTCTGGATGCTGCACCTTTAAACATGGAATGTGTGCTTTGAGCAGGAGAGTCGAGGCATTTCCAGTAGGACACTGGAGCCAGACTGACCTGCATCTTCCCCTTTTGTGCCTTCACACCCGTATAAGTAAACAGAGATGATTGGAGAAGGGAGCTAAGTGGGGAAAAGCAGGATTGTCATCATATTTTTCACATACTTCTCCCTCCCCCATCAGGAGACTGTAGCCTGAGAGTTATTGCGGAGTAATTCACTTAGACAGGAATTAATAGTAAAGATCTGGAAGGGCAAACAGGAGAAACATACCTGTGTTCAGGCAGCTTGCATCTATAACTTTAGATCTGATCATCCATATGTGTAAATTATTTTCTAGACTTATAGAAAGTAAATACTACAGAAATGCATTACAGGAAAGCGGGAATGCCTCAGTGCAGAGCTTCTCATCTCTCCCCATACACTGGCTGTAAGTCTCTCAGCTGTCATTGTCATTGTTGTTAGAGCTGCCTGAAAACATTCCAAATTTTATGAAAACTGTCATGACCTCTTTTCCTGACTTGACAAAGAAAGGGATGCTTTTTCAGGGTGGAGAGGAGTGTTGTTATCACTAGTGAAAGCAAGTTTCTTTTTTTAAAAACTGTTTTAATAGTTGTTTCTATTCTGGTAGGTCTGTGTATATGGAAAATGATGCCAGAATGCTAACAGTGCATACTGCCAGAAATCAGTTCTGATTTCCCTCTTTTGTGCTGTCCTCTTATAAAAGTGAAATGATTAGTGTTTTAATTATTGCTTCTCTTATTCATGCAAGTTTCTCATCTATTTTTAACACTCTGGACATTGGCAGTCTCCTGCAGTAATTTTTTTTCAAAGACTGTGCTGGCAGAAGAAAGTTTTAAATCAGTTTTGAATTTGTTACTCCTCAGTAGAGCAAAGGAGAAGGACAGCAAGGGTTTGGTAAGGTCTTGGGGTGCAGCTGCTTCCCAGGGTAACTTTTTTGTTCTTAAACCATTAACCCTTTTACATCCATCCAAACCATTTTATCCCCAGAACCTTTTGCTGACTTTTGCTGTGTGCTTAGACAAGTCCATGCTGCGGATAATTGGAATTGTTTCTCCCAGAAACCAAAAGTTACTAATTCTGTAAGTAGTTCCAAATGAAGACTGGAAACTATCTAAGACAGAGATGTATTTTCTGATATGAGCATTAATAAATGAATGTGAATAACACAAATAATTTCAGTCAGAAAATTCCTAAGTTAGACACCAGAATTTGGAATTTGTTGTATGGAAAAGTATTTATTTATCCATTTGGTTTCTGATGAGCTTCTGATGTTTTCAGAGCTCAGTAGATGCCTTCAGTCCAAAAATGAATCTGATGATGTCGATAAGTTCTGTGATTTGCACTTGTTTGTGAACTGCTGCAAAGAAGGTTGAGATGTTGTTTGTTTCAGCATGTGCTGGCGATCATCTGCCTGGTGACTTTGATACACGAGCTGTAAAAGCTGGGAATGGCCCAGTCTGACTCTGACAGTAGGACCTCTTTCCTAAGGGATCATACCAATGCTGTACCTTATAGGTTGCTATTTGTGTACAATTTAAGGACCTCGTTTTTGTGCTGTGCCCAAGCATGTGGCTATGAATGTTTTATAGTCCACTCCAATGGCTGTGGTGGGGGAAGTATGTCTGGAAATGAGGTTTCTCCTGCAGAAGTATGACAAAAATGGCAGCCAAGACCACAGCAGAAGGCTTGCATGCAGGCAGGCTGTGAAGAGCTGCACAGCAGACTGCTCAGGAATCTGCAGTCAGTCAACGGTAGTTACCCAGAAATGAACAAGACAAGGCTGATGTGGTGGTTTCCTCACCTTTTCTTTTCCATCGTACATGCTTTCCTCATGTTTGCCTTCTGCTCAGAACTGTAAAAGACCTTTTTCCTCCTCCTTTGCTTTCTTCCTGCTTCCATCTCCAGCCAGAGTAGAGTAACCGCACAGACATCCAGTGCTCTGAGACCATGGGAGCCTTGTAGGAGTTTCACTCGCTGTTCTGCTGCATTTTATTCTTCAGGTTTATGTTTTAACAACTGTGCCAGTAAGTTGACAGAAAATCCCCACTGCTCTCCAGTAACCTTTAGTGCTTTTGAGTTGTTGGGCAAAACTAATTGAATTTGTGGAAACAGAAAATAATGAGAAAAAATGCAAATGAGGTAAGCGAAAAGCTTTAGGGACTGGACTAGAATGTAGATGAGGGAAATCAGATCCTGGGAATTGTCACTTCTAGAGTGGCTTTGACTCTGAATGAATGTGAATTAAAAAATACATATTTATCATTGCCTTATTTAATGGTGCAGCATGTTAACAATTTCGCTGTCATCTAGAGGCGCTTTGCTCCATAACAGAATAGTGGCACTGTACCTTCTCCCTGCAGCTATGCTATTTCTTTTGTGCATGAGTTTACTCAAAGCGATCATCTATCGCCACTGCTTTTCCGCTGGTATGATCAACTGTATAAATAAGATGTTAGGAAAGGAGTGGGCTTTGCAGTCTGAGAGTAGAAGAACTGGAAGGCAAGGCAGGCGGATTGTGAGAGCTAAGGGAAATTCTAGGGCCTGTTAGCTGGGGTAATGGGGAGGAAGAAGGATTTGGGTAATGCTGGGCACAGCACAGAAGGGAGCACAGAACAGGTGTTTGTAGTGGACGGGAAGAATATCTCAGAACATTGACATGTAGTGGAAGTGCAATTGAAATAGCTGTAGCGTTGAAGTGGGGATGACATAGTGCTATAGCTTCTGTTCAGTCAGATGTGTGAAATATATATTCTTGGGCTGTCTGTGAGTACAGGAGACCTCCCTGTTCTAGTAAATCTCCTCTGATGTAATAACTAAACAGGTTTTTAGATCTTACTTGCCTGCTAGATTTATCACCAACATTTTGGCGTATTTTTTTAAGGAGGAGGGTGGGAAGGTTCCGTTTTCATTGAGAAAGTGGATATTTGAGGAATGACTCAGCATAGAAATACGTAAATGCCCACCATGATGCTCAGCGACTTGCGTGGCTCTCTTCCCCTTGACCCTGCTCCCTCACGTGAGCTGGCCCACTCAGGGCACAGTGGGGGTGAGTCCCCATGTGCCATGGAGCAGGCTGTGCTGCTGGGAGAGAGTGAGGGCACAAATGGGACTGTGAAGTGTTTGGACTTCAGCTCCCGCAGGGTGCCATGAAGATACTCCCTAGCTGTGATGTCACTGTCAGTTTCCTTCATAAGTTTTCTAACTTTTTTTTGGTGGAATTTTAGTAAACGAACGGTCTGCTCAACTTTCTGACATTCTTGGACACTCTTGTGCCATCTACTTGGGTAGATGTGGAGCATGTGCATGGACACCACTGGTCCGATTCCCAAGGCTCACTAGAATGAAGTGTACTTAAAAGCTTTTGGCTTCTATTGGGCAATGGAGAAATTAATGACAAATGCCTCCAAAACGTGAAAGCCTTAAACCTTCAGTCTTTTAAAACCCAGTTCCCATTGGTGCTAACTGCCTTTTCATTGCCAGATAATGAACCTTCACTTCTGTTATGTGTCCTTGCCTTCAGCGTGGTTCTCTGCATAGCTCCCGTCGTGGTCAATTAGCTGGCAGGAGAGGCCCACAGCAGCAGAGACTATTGCTTAATTGTTACTGTGGGATCCTTATGAAATGTGCAATTGCTGGGGTTCATTTACAATTCTAACACATCCAGTGCACCCTGCATCAGGAGTCCTGTGAACTGGACAAAAGTTAGAAGTGGCAGCGCTGTTCCTGTCCAAAAGCTCATTAAGATAGACGTCTCCTGCTAGTGAACATCACACAGCTGACACAGGCAGCTTGCTCCAAACGAGAGGCATTCTTTTGTTCTGCCTTATGAGGGCTTTCAGATATAAAGAATTTGAGGCTACTCAAAGGGCCAGCTGTGATATGAAGGGCACAGGTTTAAAATAGCTCTCGGGCAGTAAATGCTTAATGATCAGATCTTTCATTGGTCTTGGAACATTTGAGGAAACTCAGCCAGCTAAAATATTTGTTGATTACTTTAACAGAGGCCCTTTGTTCGCATTATCATGCAGAGTAATTAAGCCACTGCCAGCTAGTCCCCTTAGCTATATACATAATTAAAATGTTAGACTGTGATTGAGTAGACTGTATTGGCACAGGGAGCACCTATTCACTTCATAATAGAGTTCCATCACTGTGTTAAGCTTGTTTTCACCTTCTATTATTTGTTGTTATTTTGGAAAAATCAGTTTTATACGAGACGGATTGTGGTAGCTGTGCTTCCAGTGAGGAGCTAATGAGATCTGACAGTGAGAAAAGAGAGATATTTAAAGTATTTCGTCCATAGAGCAAAATGCAAGAACAGCAAATTAATCTATCTTTCTTTACTCCAGAGTTCATTTTGCAGAGGCTATTTTCTCATTTCCTTCTTGATTTTTGGCATCTCCTATGCTCTAGTCAAACCTCAGAAGTGAAAAGTTGATGATTATACTGCAGTTGAAACTTTGTCAGAAAGGCAAACTCTTTGATCATTAAAATATTTTAATTCAATGCATTTGTTAATTTTTGGATTACCCTAAGTCAAAAGCTTTTTGTCAAACATTACATCATCCTGAGATCTCCCAAGCCTAAAAACCAACTTTCTTTTAGGATCCTCTCTCAGTTGACAGTTTGTGGTGATAAGTTACACTTTTGGCAGCAGCAGACTGGCTTTTCCCATGCTTTTGCAGAAGAACGTTGGGACCCTTTTTGATTTCCAGTAGAGCTGGAATTTTTAAGAATTTCTCCTAGCAAGAACAGCAGAAGCTCTTAGGTGGTAGATGTCATTTCTTCTGCTTATTTTAGCCACAGGTTTTTGTTTGTTTGTTTGTTTTTGTTTTTTGTTTTTTTTTTTTTAACTGAAAATTCCCCAAAGCAGAATAAGTACAAGAAAGTATCCTTAAGTCTAGGACTAGGAGGAAGCTGAAAAGGAGGAGACACTTGATAGAAATCGGGTTATTTTGATGCAAGGGAGATGTCTCTGTTGTTTTTGACTGTGTGTGTGTGTTAATGTGTCTGTTCTACTGAACTGGACTATTTTACCAGGGACTTTAAGATATGTTGGCCATGGAGGTAATCCCAGAGGAGATCCCGTATTTTATTTTGACTGCCTGACATGTATGAGAGCAGAGAGATGTTTAATTACAAGTAAGGTCCTTGATTGTGTTTTGTGAGATGGAAATAAAAGGCAGAATTGTCCTTAAAGGTTGTGTTCATCCCACTGCCCTGAAGTAGAACTGAGAGCAGTGACATCTCTACTGTCTTCAGTAATCCTTTGAGCTAAGCAGTGCTCTTAGAAGCTCTGCTTAGGAATCTGATTTCACAGATTGTCCAGCAGGGCTTGTGATGAAAGAGTTGCAATGGCTCTGAAAACAGCAGTTTAAGAGGAAAGAAGACAAGAAGATGAGAAAAATCTTTCTCCTTACGTGGATAGCAGTTGTCACATCTTCCCTCACTTCTTTTACCTATGCCTTTGGTCCGGATTGAAGTGCTTATTCCTCTGTATGGTCAGATGTTCCTCTAAAGTGCTAATAGGCTGATTTCCACAGAATTTGGCCTGTTAATTTGAAATCCTACTTGGTGTATCTTTTCTACTGAGTTTCACTGAAACTTTTTGAGTTTATTGTGAGTGTGATGTCGATTTACAGGGAAATAAATTTTTAAGAGAGCAGCAGCAGGTACTGAGTTTCTGGTGGATTTGAGCTGTGTCACCAGAAATCTGAAGAACTGTGCTTGCTATTGGATTCATGGCTTTAAGAATCTTCCAGCAGACCCATGTTACAGGAGATTCATTCTAGAGGTACTCTTCCAGCAAACGCGCCTTTCAACATTTTAATAATCAGCAGAAAGATAAAACATCTCTTAAGAAAGAAACTACTTGATGGAGAAGCCAGACTACAGAACTCCAGTTTTTAGCGATCAGTCAAGTGCAGGTTCTGCAGTTGCCATGTGTATTTTCTGTTCCTCAGTTTCTCTATGGTTTGCTTAAATTCTTGCTTGAAAAGTGAACTATCAGTAACTGTGTTTTGTTAGGCACTCGCATTTATTAATGTGAACTGTGGTCATCATGAACGTGGCAGTTATAATAGCTTTCTCTTAATAAGAGTGATCTCATTGTGGGTATAATTACGATGGAGTAAATAATTCTCAACACATGCTGATGAGAAAGAAACTGGGAGCTTGCTGCAAGCTGATGTCATGGGAAGAGCCTGGTCTGTTCAGCAGGGACTCATCAGTGCAAAGGGCTCTGAAAAATGTCTGACTTGGAGCTAAAAAGAAAATGCAGATTGGGAAAAGCTGTTTTAAGTACTTAAATAACTGTATAAAAGGAAAGGCTTTGACAATTATTATCAATTGAATCTTTCACTTATGTAGGACTGCAAAATAAAAGAGACTAAGCTAAATTTTCCTTCAATTCCTAAGTAATCTGCATTTTTTTCCTCTTGCTTGTGAAAACAACTCATAATTTATAAACTAAGTCTTTCAAACAAAATAGCAGTGGGGTTTTTATTTCCAGAAGCTTAGCACATTTGCTGAAGCTCAAAATAACTTCTCCTTTTTTTAAAATTTAGACTTGTTTATAGTCATGTACATGGTGTGAAGGGAGTGAGAAAGGCTACTGGTAGGATTTGCTTGTGTGATTTTTCAACTGTTTTGCATTAATTTGAGTGGCAAAGTTAAACTTACTGGATAATGAGTCCTGATTGTAAATATCCTCTAATGTTTTATGTGGTGCTGTCATTGGACCATTTTTTAGAGGACACCGCTGTCTGGCTTGATCTAACTGTGAAGATTTTGTGATACTTAGTTTGTGTGAATAGAATATTATGGTCATCAAAGCAATGAAATGTATTCTACTAGCACAGAATTAAGAACATGAACTCAGGCACCAGAATATAGCTTTGGAACATATTGTCACTTGAAGCTACACATAATAACTTAAGAATTTTTTTTTCCTAAATAAATAACTGTATTTGCAATCAGATCAAATCTTCATTCTTCTAGGAAGAATTTTAAGGTTGATTAATTGATGAATGATTGTCTACTCGTTTAGAGCTGTTTATAAAATCATTATCAATACACAAGAATTTTACCAGCAAAAAGAATAAGGTCCCAAGGTGTTGCTATCCTTGCTTGATGCTGCTGTGGAATTTCCTCCTGCATCCTGAGTACTCTACATAAAGTTTGTACTTGAACTGCATAGTTAACAGTGCACAGTCTGGCCATTCTGCACATCATTTTAGTAGATGAAATTAAAATAAATACCTTATTAAAGTCAAGTTAGGTATTTTAATGGGAAAGCCTGAATCTTCCCATTTAAAGATGGAGAGCAAAAATATTCACCGTTATACAAACCGTAAGCATCACTTGACTCCTATTTATACTTCTAAAATTAAGACCCAGAATAAGGCTAAAATGATTATTTGCCCCATCCTAGCTGTTCACACACTTCTGAGTAGCAGTGTGCCTAAGAGTCTGTCTGTGAAAAGTAGAAAATATACCTTTGGAACACAAAAACACTAAAGCATGCTGAAATGCACTTAATGCCTGCATACTGTGTGCCAGTACAAGTTCTCTGGGGACTGAGAATTCTTCAGGGGAGACTGAGAATTTTTCTATTTACTTCAGCGGGAATATGGTGTAGTTTTAATTTTTCCTGACCTAAATTTTCTTGGTGTTTTGATTCTGAGACGGGTGAAGAAAGACACAGGAGAAATTTGTCTTTAGGAGATGAAATTAACCTTGGTGGAGAGATAAAGTAATTGGTGGTGATGTTTGACAAGCAGTTAGCTGCGCTTAACGCTTGGTGTGTTGGACTGTCTCTGCCTCTTGAGCTGAGGTCAGCTGAGGACAGAGCAAGAGATTTTGCTTTGGTAGTGAAATGAGGCTCATTGCTTTTTGTTTGGTTGGTTTTTTTTTGTTTGTTTGTTTTTTTGTTTTGTTTTGTTTTTGAACGAGCTGATTTAGCAGCCGGTGTGCCTACATTGAAAGCTGTTTTCTTGGGTTAAACTCAATTATTTGTTTTTGCTTTGGCTGCTTTGCATTCTCGCTCACAGTTGGGTTGGTGTTATGTGAGAAGGGCAGGGTTATGGGTTCGTATTCATCTACTCATGTTGCTGCAGACATACTTTACCCAAGAAATAAAATAGTCTAAAATCTCAGTGGAGAAGATGAAGACATTTCTTAAACCCCAAACAAAAACAATAAATGGAAACAAGGATTAACTTCGTCAATTTTCACCCCTCCCACAATAAATCTCCCAAATCTTGGCTTTTATCTTAGATGGATAACACAATAGGCACCAGAGCACACCAATGTTACACAAATACTTCATGTGCTATCAATTATTTTGAAAGTATTCATCATCTGAATTGTGAAATGGTTTGACCTTTCTTCCGAATGGAGAGTGTATAAGGACGTGAGTCTTACACTGTGGCATTCTTTCTCTTGTATGGGTATCCTCTAAAGTTATTTCAGAAGAGCACAGCTCTAAGTTCTCCCTTGGTACCCTGCCCCTCTTGTTGCTCTGTGGAATGATGTTGGGTTAGAGATGATCTGTTATGTGACAGGGGAATAGGGGTGAAGCAAGAAGCAAAACTGTTCTTTTGGTGGTTGTTTTTTGTTTTTTTTTTTTTTTTTTTTTTAAAAAAAAAAAGCTTAGATATGAAATCAATAGAATACATTCAGTGGAAATGCAGCTGTGCAGTCCTGCCTGATGGTGACTGCCAACCTTCAGCCAGCTCCGCCTGGGAAGGAAGGAGCTGCTGCAAGATGAGGTGGGAGCAGAGCGGGTAGGTGTACCTACAGTGTGTTCCCATGGAAAGACTCTTGTAACATACCCAGTAACATCACATGCAGAACGGCTTGCTTTTTTAACAACTTTAGAGTTTATTAACTTATAAAACCAGGTTGAAGTGATACAAGTACATAAATAAGTACCGTAACAGTCATACGTCCCATGAAAAGAATTGGAAGCATGATGACAGTGTATTTTATTTCCCTATGTGATGAAAAACTGTAAAAATGCAACACTGCATTTTACTAAATGGTGCTTATGATTTTTTTTTTTTGCTTTTCTTAGAAAGTGTTTATGATAAAATAAATACACAATCTGGACTCCACCAGTCCTGTCACAAATACAAAAAGCTGATTGCTGCCTTCATAAAAACACAAACACTGTACACTTTCCCCTCGGTCTCTGTTCACCAGCTACTGCTACAGACTGTGCCCATGAGGTGAGAAGGCAGCTGCTGCTCTTCCCGCCAGATCACTACAGTTCCTCAGTCTTCCTTATGGCATCTTCACCAAAGGAAAGATCAGGATAATTCATGGCTTATCAGAAGAGTTCTAGTGAGATTTAGCACTTCTACAGCACATTCGAACTCAATAGATGCCACATGCTGTGGGTTTTGCTAAGACCAAGCAGGTGCTTCCGCAGTTAATTATTTTGCAGTGACCTCTGGTGCAGTAAGGCCTCACAACCTCGGTTAGGATGCCCTACTCCACTTCCAAACACGCACACAGCACTTATGGAGGCAGCGATACCATGGAAACTCAATGGAACCAATTGCTGTCTTTCTTATGGCCAGGTGCCCATTCAGTCTCTGTGCACGCTGCACATTACCAGCGGTAGTGGTGTCTGTGTCCTGCTGGGCTCTGTGAGGAGAGGCTGGGCTGTCACATGGCTGCAGAGGCACAGCTGGGCCCAGCAGCAGCGCCTCGGGAAAAGGGGATTTCTGAAGGGGTGAAATGGCCAGCAGTGTGAGGAGTGGCCCTGCAGCAGGTCAGGGCAGGAGGGGCTCCCTGTGGCCTTGCTGGGCCGTTCTGCTGGCAGGGCTGTCTGTGCAGGACCTGTGCTGGAGCAGCTGTCCTCACTGCAGCCTGATGAGGTTTGGTTCTTACTGACATCAGACTAGTTTTATTATTGCAAATCCACCTGCACGCTCCCCTTTTTAGCATGTTTTCCTGACATGGTGGACTGGTTCGAGCGCTCGGCAGGGAGGGAAGCGTTCCTCTATGTTAGCCGCTCTGCGCCCAGGCCTAGGGACAGCGTGGCAATTATATGCAGGATCCTGGAGTTACAGCAGCCTTGATCAATCACAGTTCCCTCCAGCTTTCCTGCCCCTTTCAGCCTGTTTTTCTTACTTGCTCCTCTTTGCTGGGTAGCCCCAGGCCACGCTGCCTGCAGCAGAGCAGGGCCTGGGCAGCACCTGGCAGGCTGGCTGAGGAGCTGCAGGGAGGTGGCATTCAGCACTGTGCTCTCCCACACCTCCATCCCTTTAGAAATGGGTACACCCTGCAGTGCTGTTGCTGGCAGAACAACAAACCTCAAAATCCTCGCAGTCGCTGTGACTTCACTCCCTGTGAAGGCCCAGCCCCTGGTTCAGATTGTTTCCACAAAGCTTTGTTTCCTAGCGTGTGTTTGAACAGCGGTGTTCCTTCCCACTTGTGGAGCAGAAAATGGAGGCAAAGCAGGCAGAGTCTTTTGCTTCTTGGGAATTCACTGACCACTGCAGCCCGGGGCAGTGCAGCATTATGGTGACTCTTCAGAGAAAATATTTTTTCAAAATAACAGCCTTCTGCTTTTTTTTTTTTTTCTTGGCAGATGACAGCCACCTTTCTTAAACACTGTAGATGGGCTATACTAAGTTTAACAGAGTATCTCAAAATTCTTTTTCACAAAGATAAGAGTTTTCATAGGGCTACTGTGTTCTAAAGGCTTGCTGTAGCTGTTTGGTATTTGTCATGGGGGAAATCTCTCCTTGAAGCTTGAGAATTGGGAAGTCATCGTCAAAAAAAAATGCAGATTAGCTTTGTAACAAACCAGAACAAATAAATTAAGCTCTGTTGTAACGAAGGAGTTATTAAGTGGGAGGTGCCCTAGGAATTCTGAAAGTGCTGCAAGTACTTCACCACCTTCTTCAGCATCGCTTTACAAGGCAGTCTATTAGCCAAAATCACGTGTTAATCAGGCCCAGAAGAATGAAGTTAATAGGGCTGTGATTGAGAGATAATACCTACATTTTTTTAGAGAAGTGGGTGGTGAAAACAGTGAAAACCACTTAAAAGTGAACATTTGCTCAAGTTGCTACAAAAATAGAGTGATTGCCACTATAACACCTGCTGTTCAGTTTATGGACTCCATTTGTTCAGCTACAAGACATCATCCCAAAGGCAGGCTGCTTAGGAGTTTGTTAGTTTAAATCTGTTTTTTATGTCTCCAACACAAGTACTGTAGCACTTGTATTTTTCTTCCACTACTTAAAAAGAAATCCACAAGCCATTTCAACTCCAGAAATGGTATGAGCTCGGCACAGGAAATAATGCTCTCCACAGCTCCTGCACATTTATTAGGTGTCCTTCTTTTCATTAGTTTGAAAAACTTGCCAAATAATAAAAGCATTCTGTTTTCTCTTTTTAACTTGTAAAGAAATGCAACTCTGGGAAAGTACAGTCTCTCTTTCTGCTTCCCCCACCAGTAACACAGAGCCTCCTAGAATTCTGGAGGAGATATTTGAACGATTGACACAGACCACTACACAGAAAGCAGCAAATTTGCTGTGCATGATGTGAATAATTACTGCATTATAGTTTTGGTTTTTAGGGCAACTGTTGACTTAAGCAAAATAAGCCTGCAGTCCAGCTGCAGATCCAAGTTTTCATAAGTTTTCTTGTGTTTCTCCCTCCAGTGCTGTCTCCCTTAACAGTGACCCTTTTCAGACTTCTCAAGGTACAAAACCTTTACCAAATCCTCGAGCTCAGTCCTGCACACTCTGCTTTCACACATTTGGCTGATCTGAGCTTCTCCTTCGCTAAATATTTTCCACTGGCCTGAAAACAAAAACACAAAGGAGAAAGACACTCGCTTAGGAAGGGCATAGGGAACTTTGGAGTCACTTACAAGCATTCTCCAGACAAACTGATTCACAGTGGTCAAAGAGTGGATGTCCAATCCTCCCATGGAAAATATTCAAAGTATCTTACAGTCATTTAACATGTTCCATGAAAAACAATTTTGTTATAAATGATGAACAAGAACCTGAATATCCTTTTCTTTAGTCAAAAAATACTATTTGTTTCAACCATTTATGAAGTCAGATCCCCTGATTTGTGACAGTGATATAAAAATTTAAATGTGATGGTAAATGAAAGCATTTACAAGTCAGCATTTCATGCAATATGAACTCTAGCTACCTGCTTATTATACAACCTGTGTCAGATAACAGTATTCCAGTATAGTTTTGCTAAGGTTAATAGAATTGCTCACAGTCCTGCTAACTAGGATGTGATAGTACAGATAACAATGACAAGTGCAGAGAAGGCTGAAAGGAACAAATTAGAAAATATTCAAGATGAAAAGCTGTCTGCCTCTCACTTAGCCTGTATTATGAAGAATAGATTGTTCCTGGTCAAAATGCTTCCCTCCCTACTTGGAACTTCAAAAAAAGAAAAAAGACAATTTGTAGTGCGGAAGAGCTAGTAGCTAAAAATGCCTATACCTTAATTAAACTGTCAAATTAGGTATCATATCCCAAGCTGGATGAAATGCAAAAAAGAAATTGAAGCAAGAGTGATAAATGAGTTGCATACCTTTTCAAAAGACAAATTTTAATAATAAAAATACTACTAAGAACATAGAAAAGGCTTCTTTCAAGTACAACATACGTATGTATACGGGCTTAAATAAAGTCAAATAGTGCTGTTGTGCTGATATCAGTCATATTTCAGACTCATGGCATTATAAGCAGAAAACAGCCAATTTGTTTTCTCAGAATGACAGGAGACTAGCACAGCATGCTGTATGTACCCACATTTAAATTGCTGTATTTTGGATATTTGATTTTATACAAAGCCACATACTAGAGGAACATGAGGCCATTTGACTGCATTGAGTAAAATGGCGTATTTTTCAAGGCTGTGTAGATGGAGGAAAGCCTGAAGATGTCAGAATTTTACTTACTAGAGGTTGTCCTTGTTATCTGTTTGAAGTAGGGAAGCTCTTCAAATTCCCTCTTGGACATTTTCTCAATGTAGAAATGACGGAGAATCCCTTCAGCAAAGGTACAAGAAGTGGCTGTTACTGGAAGCATGCACACTGCTCTAAGCCCGGGGTGCTGCCCGGTCTTTATGTAGAATTACTGCTGTTTTGAGCTACACTGTGAAATAATCCTTACCAGTAATGTGGACTTTCGGCCTATTCTGTCTGTTCGCTACTCTGGTGCTGCTCTACATAGGATTTATGATTGCAGAGAGTTGCAGAGGGGTGTGAGAATTAGCTGATTTTTTTCTGACATAGCTAAAACCTTTCTTAGCATGGGCGAATGTAAAACTACAACAGAAGCCAAAATCTCAGTATCTTGGACAAAAACAGTACAATTTTGTTGTTAGCTGCCATTTTGCCTGCCATGAGTTAGCAGACATTACTGACAAGTCATCACAAGGCTTTGTGGCTTCTTGAACACATAAAGTAATTATTAACCATCAGCCCTCCTGCGACTTCTGTTCTGCTCACAGTTGGGGTTTGGCTTTGTGCTTTATAGTGCATTCTGGAGATCATTTCCGTGGAAAGGGCTGCACTAGATGGGGTTTTCCTAAGGGGACTGCATCCTTTTTGCTTAAATTGGATTAAGTAGATAGGCTCTTTAAGGAGCTGAAGATAATATTTTTTCTGTCCTAACTGTTGAGGATTTGCAGTAATGCAAATCAGAAAGCTTTTGAATTTTCTTCTGATTTTACCAGTTGGCTTAATAAGAGATACTGCTTTCATCCTTAATACATTTGTTGTCAATATTCTAGGCCATCATGAATGCAGTTACGTATCACTAAGGAAGACAGGACAGACAGTAATTTCAAAGGAAACCTTTCTGATCCAGCTAAGCAAGCACCTGGTTCAAACCCACTGTTCCCTTCTCTGTCACAGATTACACATGGTATTACTGACACCCAACATGGTTTTGTTGTTTTGCTCACAATAAAGGTCAGGAGTTTGCAGAACTAGAAATGTGTGTGTCATTAATGATGTTGGTGGAGCAAAACGTAGTAGTGGCCATGGCTGTAGGACTGGTATCCTAAATAGCTAAGAGAACAGCAGTCCCTAAATGCTTGCAATTTAAGTTGCTGTGGCATTTTAATGAGAGATTATACAATTTAAAATATATAACTTGTTCAACTCACCTTTTCTGATTGTCCACACGTGTATTTCTATTTGTGGTGACTTTTCAGTCTCTACTGCAATTTTTCTGATGGTTTCTCCTTCCTCTGTGAAAATGGATTCATAGACGGGAAAGGTCTCTTTCCCACAGAAGTAATCTTTGTTGTCAAAGCTTTGACTTGGCACTTCTTCTGTTTAAGAAAAAAGCCCAAAACACATTCTACAGCTGTAAACAAGTCTTCCAGAAATTACGTGGCACTAGACCAAGCAGGCTTAGTTTAAAATCAGAGTCATGGAATATCCCAGGTTGGAAGGGGCCCACAAGGATCATCTCAACCAAATCACATGTTCACTTGTGTAGTCTTTGAAATCCATCTCCAGCTAAGCCATAGGCATTTAATAGTGTTATATTCTGCTAGGTTCCCATTGCCTGCCTCTTGTGGCAAGAGATAAATTTGTATTTATAATCCATAAAGAATTTCATAAAGAACTGAGCTATACTGGTCTGTGAGAATCCTCAGGATTTGTGAACCACTGTCCACTTTCCAAGCATATCTGAAATAACAGTGGAAGTCTCAGAGGTAACTAAACAATAATGAAAATCAGTGGTTGGAGAGAGTGAAGAAACCCGAGTTAATGCTTTGTTCAGGAAAAGGGTAGGGGGAGAACCTACATCTTCTGCAGTTTGATCAGCAGCAGGGGCCACACAGGGATGTGGCCAGCCAATAGTTCAGTGCAAGCCTGGGCTAGGCTCAGGGCACATTATCTCATGACAGCCTGGAGAAGTCACAGGACATAGAAGTGGAAATTGGAATTATTCTGATGCTAGTTGGAAGTTGGACCAAAATGGGAGAAAGAAGACGGGATGATTTGAATGTTCTGTGTGTACTGCAGTGGGGAAAGAATGGAAGAGTCTTCTGATAGTGGTGAACTGTATGTTTCTGTAAAATTCTGTTTGGAAATCAGGAAGTCATGCAAACAGTACAGAGAAAGGCAGGAGTTGATGAGAACACGTGCCACATGCAACAAGCCCTTCATCTGAGTAACAACAGTTAATGGGAGGGCTAGGCAGGCAGCTCTGTGTGTCTCACACGGATATCTCTGCACATAAATCAGAACCGTGGGCACTGCTTTGCTGTTTTCATCAGATTCTGTAACTGGAATCCTAGACATGCACAGAAAAAAAGTGGTTTATCATCAACTCTTTCTTTTACCTGGACAGACTTTACAGCACTTTCCTTCCACTTTCTGAGGGTATTTGCAGGGGTATTGTTCTGGACAATGAATTTTCTTACACTCTTGTTTGGTGATGTTGCAGGTACACAACACACACTCTACAATTCCAAAGGCCCGGAGATTAGGATGCCAAGATTCACCGTGGGAGTATGTTTTGCCATTTGAAACACAAACTACAAAAGAAGAGAAAAGGAAGAAAAAGTACGACTGGAAAAGGTACGTTCACTGGCTGTTCTTCTGTGAACATTCATTTGATTCTTGCACATTTGTTTAAAGCAGTGTCTCCATATCTAATTCGTCAGTGTCTCTGGCTCACTTCACTAGTTGTTTGCTTCAGTCAGAGTTTTGCCACGTAAAATGAGACAGAGCCTGTGATCACTCTTTTCTGAGCAGATTGGCTTTGATTCCAAATCCCACGATGCCAGTGTCCACCACTATTTTGAAGACAGTGGAGAAGGTGGCTGAGTCAAGTACTTGAGCAGCCCCCCTCCAGCGCACGCATTTCAGTTGTGCATCATTGACCAGCTTACAAAACTAACTCCTCCTTCCTACAGCTGATCTCAGTCCACACACAGGGCATAGCCTGCTAAATTGGCTCTGCCTTCTAGTACTGAACCTGCAGTGGGCCAAATCAGGACATTTGCTACAAGTTATCTGAACAGCTGTTCCTAGTATTAGCTGAACGTGGCTTTTGCAGGGAGAGCATACTATCCATAGGACAGATTGGTGCCACCTAGGCCTGTAATACACAGGACTTGAGCTACACAACACAGAGCAAAAGCAGTGGAATGTTACAAAAAGAAGTCTGATGCCGTTTGTGGGGATATGTATGTCTGTAGGTATCTAGGGACATTTGGCCTTTGGAATCACGAGAAAACATTAACTTGAAAGGATGTGTATGGGGCTGAGATTTCATTCCAAGAGCATCTAAGCATCTCACAGTATTTTCTTCATCTGTGCCCCTGAGAGACAGAGAAATACAGCTGGCAAAAGGAGAGTGGAAAAATTCCTACCTGGTAGAAGCCAGTTCAGGTCACCCTGCATTTAATGGGGATTATATCACTTTACACCATGTTTGCATTTGTCCTATAAACCTTACTTCTTTCTTTTTAAATATTTTATAAACACGAAGAAAAATGCAAACTAATCCTAACAAGGTGAAAGAAAGGGCATTGCCTGAATTCTAAAGGCAACTGAAGTGAAGCTGGGGTATGCTGCAAATATTTCCAATTCTTTTAATATGCCATCATTTTTATTAATGCTTTTATTTGTAAAATATGTTCCTTTTTTGCCTGTAACTTTCAAAAGCAATTTAATTTTTATCTGTAATCTGAAATTTACATCTAACTGGTAACAGATGTGATCAACTGGCTTTTACTTTGCTGAGTTGCTGAGATTTATGGGGAGTGTTCTTTGTAATGTATTATCTTTCATGAGGTTATGTTATCATTTGGTTTATAATTTGCTACTTTTTAACTCCTTAAGACACGGCTTTATTTTAGAGGTGAAAAACAGTTTTGTTTCTCACATGAAAGCAAATAATGTGTTATCTGTTTACTGAAAATGAGAGAAGGATCTGTTTAGCACAGAACAGTCCGGGGGAGCAAATGAAGCCTTCAGAAGAAGATAAAATGTGGCATATAACTTCTAGTTCCCAAGTGCCCTGTGTTTTCTTTGTGTTCTTCTCATTCAGAATTATGTCTGTATCCATACAATCACATTTTATTTGCTAAGTATTTATTTTTTAGTTTGTTGTATCTCAAGGGGCATACGCACTAATTAATGCATTACTTGTTAACTGGGGAAGAACAAAGGAAAACACATGGTGAGCATTCTGGTTTCCACCAAGAGAGTCAGACACTCTCCAGGCAGTGAATGTATGAAGTTGTAGTGGTTAGTACACTGCATTCAGAAATATGCTGTTCATCTGTATGCTTCTGACTTGGTGAAACAAATCAGTTAGAAACAGCTTTGATGATGTCTTTATGTGTGAATAACATGTCAGAGATATTGCACTGTGTGGAGATTCCTACTCCTAGATTCAGCATAAAACACTGGCATGATCTGAATGCTTTTTCATGGTTGTTCAGGTGGATAATAAAGATCCTATGGCCAACATTCCTTCTGTTAGTTAATACCTTGAAAGATTAGTTGGCCCTAATACAGGGGCTTTTAACTCTTTGTGGGTAGTTTCTGAATGCCTGCTGAGTGGTGTTTGTGGATAACTGCTTTTCTGAACATGTACTTTTACAGCTATTTATTTTATAGCTTCTTAGGCCTGTTCCTGCAGACCTCAGCTAGCTTACATACACCCACTGTGGGACCTGAGCATCCTGCCCTTTTGGTTGTACAGCACCTGCTGTCCCATGAACTGACAAGTGATATTTTCCCTCTATTTTCGTCAGTCCTTCAATGCAGCAGGAATGTCTTAGTCATGTTTGTGTGTGGTCTGCCATATAGGCTCAAAGTCCTGCTGCCCACATAATGTAATATACTATCAGAAGGCACTAAGGAATTCATTGCTTTGGTTAACTTTGCCTGGTTACAGCTCAGACATCCAGTCTCAGCTAATTACCTGCTCTGCATCTACTGTTAGACATGGTGGAGGAAAAGGACCCCCTGCATCTCAGACAACCAGCTTAAGGTGGGGGAAGTCATGATATTTTCTTTCTTTGGAATAATTTGCTAAGCCTTGGAGGCAGAAGACTTCCAATTCTACAGCAAAGTTTTACGACCTGAGATTTGTGGGGTGGTTTAAATACATGCAGTTTGCAGCTAGTAAAGTTACAAAATAGGAGACAGTGTAAAGAACATAACCACCATCTATTTCCTACTGGACAAGTCCCTGTGTGAACCATTTAGCAAATCTAAGGGCATCATGGTGTCCTTTGAGGCACTTAGAGCTCACTTTGCTGGTCACAGTAGCATGTGTTTTCTGAATTATGTAGTACAATACCACGAAGCAATTCAGAAAGCAACACAATAATGTTGTGCCCATGCAGACTGAAATGCAGGCACAACTGAGCTCAGTCAAGAGCTTATTTCATATCCTCACTAGTCTGTTGCTTTCACCCTCTGATTTGCGTTGGGTCTCCTGATACCAAGAGTCTGAGTGAATTTCCAAGAGTCTGCTGTACATTTTGAGAAGACTTTTTTGTAGGTGTTAAATGCCTGACCCAGAGTAATACCATACAAAATACTTATCTTTACCTCGTCCATGCTTGTGCTTGTTGTTGATAACAATCTGTACTATTGTTCCTGATGCTTGCTGGGGATCTGGTAGGACTCCGCGGTTACTCCTGGCACTTGGAAATCGTGGAACATTGACTACCTGCCTGGTGGAGCTGGGTGACAGCTCATAGTGGGAGCGGTGGTAAGAGTGTCTCTGGAGGCAGAAAGAGAGCAGGAAAGTAAATGTATCATTCCAGGGAGCATGAGGAAAGAGGCTGTACTAGAAACTCAGTATGGGCAATGATTGTTGCCTCCATCAACAAACCGGCCTTAAGTGTAAGGAATGGCACCAAACAAAAGAAGGCCAAGCAGATTTTGCAGGTGCTTAACGTGGCAATGAAGTTAACTACACATACACAGTTGGACCTCACCTCACCAGACTGTATATTCAGTGTAGGTGTCTACCTCTAAACTGATTATCTGAAGTCCCTTATCAAGTACTTCTTGAACGTGATCCATCTGACCTGTTGTAGATCTCAGGAGATGAATCACAACCCAGAAGTCCCCATTTCACTCAATTTATGATAAACAGAATTCAGAGCTAGACACCTTCTTTACTTACGTCTGCTTTAAGACCAGGTGAGCCTGTCTAGTTTTCCTCATCAAAACTGCTTTCTGCTTGGGCTGCTTCTTGTTTGCATGCAGCTGTTCTGAACGCTTGTGCTGGGCCAGGCGAGCCAACTTTACACAGACTGAGCAGAACCTTATTTCAATCTGTCATGCAGACTGGGAAATCTCATTTGATTTGCAGAGGAAGGTAGTCTGTGTGTTTTCTATAGCAAAAGAGCTGGCTATTTTCAGAGAATTATTTTCCAAAATACCCATGGGCATGAAGGGATAGTGTGTACTAACGCAGATATTTTATGAGGCATGATTCTTCTCACTAATCCAAAGACCTGTTGGTTCATGTATTTGGGTAGTGTGCTTAAAAATGCTTAAAAGCTCTTCATGTTCTCTCCAAGTGCTGTTACAAAAAGCCTCTCTTGACTAAGTTTTTAGTGGTTACTGTTAACGCCAGAGGCAGTGAAGCCCCTAAAGTAAATACACACGTATATATGTCAACTGGGAAATAAGAGTTTGTAATTTTGATTTTGAAGTGTTGCTTGTATAGCAAACAAAATGCTGTGGAATTTTATTCTCATAGAGCACATACAGATGGCCAAATTCAGAGCCTACGGGAGCTCATGTCAGTTTGTAATTCAGACTTACTCATGAATTCAGGTTAAGTTTATTAACGAGCTTGCTGCAGTAGATATTTCTATACCTTGTCAGATCTGTTAACATCCTCTTTCTTCTTTTTCTCTCTTTTTCCCCCCAATGTACTGGCATGCATGGGCAGAAAATGTGTCCTTAAATCATAGGTCACACTTACAGCTTCCCTGTTGGCTGGCTGCCGGAAGATATCTCCATCAGCCTGCTCCCAGGATAACTCTCCATCTCCTGTACATGAAGTAGAGCAGTATCAGTTAGGGGAGTCACCGTGCAAGGATTTGGGAGATATGTAGAGGAAAAGTCTCATCCAGCTTTACAGCTAAATTTGTCAGTCTTTAGTCTGACTTGGTTGTGTTAGATTATTTGAGATGACTTCCCAAATATCTTGGAACATATGTGGTCACAAAGGCAAGGAGAAATGAGTTTAGCTGAGCTCACAGAGAAAGGCAAGGCTGTGTGACCTTCCATCTGCTGTGTGCTGAGGGGACCCACAAGTGCAGTTACTGTTGATCAGTGGGTATGTAACTTGACTGACTGTAACTTGACTCTGAAGTGTAGCCACTAATAATTTACATTCTATTACGTCAGGAAAATGTAAGCCATACTTAGTCCTGCACATTTTATACCCCTATGTGTGGTTGGCTTTTTCCTTATTTTTATGCTTTATTTAATATATATGTATATATATGATGTGATCATCGACAGCACTGAGTTATGGCAGAGATGTCATATATGAGAAATTGACCCACTAAGACTGGATCCCATGTAAGCTCACAGGATGCTTTATTTGAATGTAGAAAGTATGAAATGTTCAAGCTTTCCTTTTTGAATTGGGCCAATAAAAGCAGTACAGAAGTAAGGCTCATAACAGTAATAACCTTCATAACAAAGCAAGGACACGCTGACTTGTCTTTTAAATAGAAAAGGTTTTGCTACAGCACTTGCGATCTGTGCATACAGTGTAGAAGTAATGAATGCTCTTGAGAATCAGTGTGAGGGACTTACAGAGCCAGCCTCTGTTCCCTCACAGTCAAACATGTAATTCATGGGAAAAGTTGAAAAGAAGAAATTCTCAGTTTCTATTCAGAAGTAACATCCATCTGTTTTCTGGGTAAAGACAAGCTCCATAAACACATACACAACTAGTAGCCACGTGAACGTAACAGCAGGGAAACATCAGTTTTGGGCTAGAGAGAGAATGTAGCTATAAGAGTTGTTAAAGACATATTTAGAGGTGTTCCTTGATAGGACAAGCCGTGGAACTTGAACCTGGTTTTTGGAAAACTTGTACAAGAGCAGGAGAAATCATTTAGCGTGGAGCTGACCTTGGAATTTATCCCAGGCATGGAATTCAGATGCAGGTACCGATAAAGTTGTTTTGCTAGTGGCTCAAAGCCTAGCTCTGTGTGTACTGAGCAATTTCTCTGGAACACGGTGCAGTGCCACCACATCTTGCACACCTGCTGGCTTTCACGAATGGCACGCAACAATGCCAGGCACAAGCTTGGGCCCCTGTGACAGGACAGCTGCCACAGCATAACAGCATGTGATCCTGGCTTGGGAGAGCCATGGTGCTGATACAGTTGCGTCTCCAGTTCTGCAGTTGACTTGATTTCACTCAGTCAGATCCATCATGGTTCTGCTACCCAATGCATTTTTTGAGAACTTTCCATTTAACTTAAGGGGAAGTTGGATCCTGACATAGAAATCCTCATCCTTTCTCTGACTGGAAGGACAGTGACAACAGTGACACCCAGCACAAGATGGATGCAGAGCTGCTGGACTGGGTCCAGAGGAGTGGCATCTGTGAAAACCACAGGCACCTTTAGCCTCCTTGCACCTCTGAGAACTGGCCACAGCTGCTTAGATTCTTGAGAAGTGGCGATTCAAATGCCACGATACCAACAGTGAGATACAATACATCTAGAAATCTTCAGATATTTAGATGGGCTTGCAGGCAGATGTTTAAGTGTAGACATTCAGAAGGGCTACTAAGGCTGGCAGTATGCTTCCTTGTAACCAAGTTCTCCATGCTTACAGGATCAAAAACGGAACTGCCAATAAAATACCAATGTTTGCTGAATATAGATAGACACCTAATTTAAACTGAATTGAAATTAACCTCCAAATTGAAATTCTTATGTCTCGTATAACTTCAGCAGGATTGATAACTTGTCAGAGAGAGCCTCATCTTTTACTTCAAAAGCTGTCTAGCCAAAGCAATGGCAACTATTTAAATTCATCATCTGAAGCTCTGACTGTCTTCATCATTGGAATGCAACTTCATCAGTGCATTCTTTCTTTGTTTCAAGTAAGGAAAACAAAGCTAGTAATATTGCCCTACTGGAATTTGACGTTTAATTTTCCAGCATGCATTGGGTTTTGAGTAAATGGGAAACTTGCAGACAACATCCTAAGTGACAGTGCTGGTGCACAGACAGGGGAGGGAGTACTTGCTGATGTGTGTGCTGTGCATATGTAACACTTACCTCTGCAAACTGGACAGCAGGACTCTGGAACAGAAACTGGGAAAGAGCAAGTTAATTTGGGACAGGTCTTCAGCCCACAGTACACATTTCCTTCCTGCCAGTAAAACACAAGGAGCATTTAGGAGTCATCAATTTGTATGGTATCATGTACGCACTTTTATGGACATATTTAAATCTAGTATGGATGTTTACATATATGTCCCTCAAGTAGCCAAAGCAGAATATTAAACCAGTGAAGAATCTGAATAGCAGTTCTTAAACGTATGTCATGGAGAGGGAAGTCCCTTAGTTTTACAAAATGAGAAAAGGTAAAGAAGTGTGGGAAAGGAAGGAACTGCAATTACTATAAGCCTAAAATCTGCCTAATGTTTACACCTGGTGTAAATTCTTCCCCGTTCTCCCTAAGTCATGTCACATGGCTGATCTGGAGGAAGAACTTGGCAGTGACACAAAATTGTTCAGTACCTAACCTGTTGAGTTTGTTGTGAATGTTGAATACAACAATAATTAGATCAGAAGAGGTCCTGATTGGTTTGAGAAGGATGTTTCAGCTCAAAAAATGCCTCCAAAGGGTCACCGAGTGACTGCTCCAATATGCTGGATTTAAATTGCTGGCACCTCAGGAGTGGGTCTGGGGCACGGCGCTGTCTTACAGAGCTGTCCAGTCCCAGCTCATGGGGCTCTTATCAGCTCAGCCCAAATGAATCCAGTTTCTTTCCATCACTCAGTGCTGTATTTTCCAGTCAGGTTGAAGTGATATGTTCTATACATGCCATGCACTGCATGCTTACCTACAGTAGATGTCTGACAGGGTGAGCTTTGTCCTCTGTGTTTGAGCAGCAGGCAGTCTGGCATTTACCAGGTGCCATGGACTGGCTTGTAGCACTTTTGTGAGTTTCTGCATTAACTCCCAGTTCCCAGCCTCTACTGTGTGCTATGGACTGCGTGCATTTCAGTGCCATGTCTTCTGGAAAGGTGAAATGAAGCTCAGACAGAGAAGGGCTCTGACAAGCTGTGGTACTTACTGAGCAGCTGCACTGGGCACACTGGTTTGCTTGCCTGTTTTGGAAAAGCCCCTCTGCCACAAACATTTCGCCGTGATGGTAGGTGGTGCCATTGTATTCACAGGATTTTCCAGTGATTTTGCTGCTTACTGAGAACAGCGAATCTTCTGAAAGCAATGGGAAAGGAACACTTCATGCAAATTGTCCTAACAACTAGCAATATCACAAGAACAGGGATAGGAAAGCTTCCCCGCTCCCCCGTTTCTCTTTATTATGAAAGGACAAGTTTTGTCGTGCTACAAAATATGAGTGAAATTGTCATGCTGCTGTTTTGCTGAACTTTCATAATTCATACTTTTGAGTTGACTGTCTCAGTTAATCTTTGGATTTGGATTTTATCATGAAGGCCAGCACAGACTGCCATCTCCCATGCTGCTGTGTTTTTCTTTTGCCCTGTCTTCCATAGAATTTACAATTAGGATAAGCAGGTGCAGTTACGTGCTCATTTGTTAAATTTACATGGCTCTTTGAGTTTTAATGTAGAAGGCATGAGGGCCTGTATACACACAGAATTCCACTGTCAGTAGCACATGAACACATTTCTAGCTCTGTTTCCCCCTTCTTAGGTCTGGTATTATTTTATTAATGATTTGCAGTGGGAGTTAGTTGCAGGTTAGCCAGGTGTACCACAGGGCAAGCACAGAGCTGCTTCTGTGCCATTCACAGCGCAGACCTTCTGGTGTACAGGAGAATTGAAACTGATGATAGAACTCTGTTAAGAGCAGACAGGCCCAAGAATAATTGCACTATGTTCTATGTAAATGTTTGTTCCCAATGGCCTTCACACTTTGCTGCTGTTGTTGTTTTCACAATGGGCAAAACTTTTCAAAGGCAGTCTGTAAAAGCCACCCAAAAGCCAATGTTTTTCTTACATACACTGTAAGGTGAGATGTGCAAGTCAGAGCATTTTGTTTGCAGAACTGAGTACATACAATGAAGTGCACAAGATACCATTTTCCGTTCAATCCTGAAACCTCTTGTTTCAACTTAAGATCACATGGAATTCTGCACCACGAGTCAGATTTTCTTCTTACTCTTAAAATAATCCATATCTTAAGTTAAAACATTCCCTAGACTGTTTAACCATCACACAGCTGACAAACTCTGCAAAGGGATTATACTTCACCTATGAAATGTAAGTCACTCCATACATATTGGGCAGCAAATCCAACACTAATACATTTGCATTTGCATGAATTTAGCATCTCAGCAAGGGAAGAGGCATTTTGAACAAGAGCTCTATGGAAGTAACAGTGGAGTATTTGTTGTCTGGAGCCAGAATCACTGCAGATTTCTAGGAATGCAGCTGAAATTTCATTCAGTGGGTTTGGGCTTTTATGTAAAAGAAACCTGACCTGAAAATTCAGGTCCAGCTGTAGTCCCTTTTATTATCTATCAGATGAATGTGGGGAGATTACTTTTTGAGAAACTATGCTGCCACAGAGTGCAAATTTCTCAGCTGAGTTTTCTGGTGATACATACTGGCATTGTACGCTGACTGGCATTATACTGACATTCAGAGTTTTGGATAAAAGCATGTATTTTGTTACACCGGTTTCATCAGATATTAGTTATCTGGTAAATTGTAAATGTCAAATCTGCCTGTGGAACATACACATACTGCAGTATTTGAAAATCTAGTGGGTCAGCAAAGAACCTGTGGGACAAAGGCAGAAGTTATGCATGAGGGGCCATTTAGGGCCCCAGGCCTGATATTTGATTTCTCTCAGAGTGAGTACTGAAAAGACAAATGCAGCATTATTTTGGTGCAATCAGAGATGTGTAGTGGTACCTTTCCAACATGCTACACAAAGCATTGACACTCATGCTTGGCATGAAAATGCAATGTATGTCAGCTCAGTGGTAATGCACATTCTGGAATAGCAAGGTGCATGTTCTAATTAAGACAAATTTGAAAGTCATCAGCAAAAGATTCAAGGAACAAATTCAGCAACTGTCTCATTAGGCACAAATAGTGGAAACCACAATAAAGAGGTGCTTTTTAGGACAGTCCCACTTCTCACAAGTTATACCACCATAATTTCTTGGAAAGCACAAGAAAGCAGAAAAAGGAATTGCCAAACCCTAGATGTCCCCTGTACCTCAGGCAACTGGAAGAGCAGTTGAACTGGGAAGAAAATTATGGGAGGAATGAAAGAACACAGATGGTTCTTGCCTGGATGTGAGGGCCTGTTCATGCAGCCTGTGCAGGGCAGTGCTGTGCCCATGTAGGATGCCTGTCCAAAGACATGGCTTGTGGTCTGCTGCTGTTTACAAAGACTCGTTATGACACATCAGAATACTGTAATGAAGAGTGTAAATTTTACTGCAGATTTACCTTGGTACATGCCACATTGCTCAGATTACTACGAAATCTCCAAATGCCTTCAAATAGCAGCTTTTGAATAAGACAAGGAGGATAGTAGTTTTCTTTATATACTTCTATTTGTCCCAATATCATCAATAATTTATTTCCAATAACACTTGAACTGTTGCAGGGTTCCAGTTGGATTACAGGGTTACCGCCCTGGTACATGACAGCTGAGTCAAGAAACACAAGGCTGAAGAATCATTGCTGCTTTTCTAATTAGAAGGTGAACAGCAGAGGGAAAAATAATCACAAAACTTTTCTTATATAGCTCATGCTTACTCTGACTTCTGCCTTAGTTTTCAACACTGTAAGGTTAGATGATCACAAGAAATCTCCTCAACTGATTAAAAAGATGATGCTTTAGACTGCTGCAGGAGGAAAAGGACAGATGGCGATAGGATGGCTTGCTCTGGACCAGCTCAGGCCAGCAGCTCAGGATTACTGCTGTATTGTTTGCTTAATATTACAGTCTACACAGAAGATAGATATATTCCTTGGTAACAATAATTCTCTCTCTGAGACTCATCAGGTTCGGCACAGAAGGGGTGGAAAACCAGGTGAGACTATTAGAAATATATCAGAAATGATGTGGGGTGGCCACCTGAGATCAGCAGAGGACCAGGAGAGTCACAATGCAGTTATGCACTTCAGCTGGGAATGGAGTTATTGTAGCCAGGAAGATCTTTCAGTAACAAGAATCAAGAGGCTGTATCTTAATCATGATACAGATGCTAGTAAAGACAAGTTTTCCTTTTCAACAGAGCTACCCATACAAGTGCTTGGCCAACAACAGTAGGTGGTTGGAGTGCATAGTTTCGTTCATCTGGATTTCTTTTAAAGTTGATCACAGAGGTTAGGCCTGTAACAGTTAAATCATAACATACAGCCCAAAACACACGTATGCCAGACTATCTTTGGAACATGGGAGGCAATTCTATTGCTATTTGGAAGTCTTATTTGATGTAATAATTGTAAGAAAAATCAGTTTCAGCGGCAGGAAGTAAGACTGTGGTTTTGGTCCTGATGCTGCACATACCTGTGCATGTGATTATCTTTGAGCACATTAAGTGAGTGGGGCTACTTGACTGCACAGAACACGGTTTAGAAGTTTTAGATCAAGACCTCATGATTCTTACTGCAGAAAAATACATTGTGTTATATACTGGAGAGACCATACTGACGAGTGCAGTTGATCTCCTCCAAACACAGCATCTGAAGCTGCAAGGAAGCTTTGTATCATATGCCTGTGTGTAACTTCTTGAGAGAGAAAATCAGTCTGAGAGTGAATTTCAACAACTGGGGCTTGCCTTGGTTTCTTTTCCAGTGCTCTTTGAATCGTGGCTAATTAGAGGAGTTCAAACTCCCTCATATCATATTCTCCTGTAGAATGTGAAATTGTAGACATTGTATATTCTTGTAATAAGTGCCAGGTTGGAACTTTGAAAAATCATGCCATTAATGCTGATATCAGCATGCATTACTCTGTGCCTCAGTTAAGGTAGGTAAGAGCTGGGTTAGCTAACTGCAAACATGTGCCATTGCTCAGAGTCCTGTTTGTAAACCTTGTTTCTTAATCACAGCCATTCCTGTAGCTTTATCTGGTGTTTTAATGGTGCTGACTAACCTTGGTTTAATTAGCCGCCTCCATAAAGTACCGGGCAAACATCTGTGTGAATCCTTTTAATTAACTACGTTCAGTGGTGTCATTTTTGGCATTCATAGCATGTCAGAGGAAGCAATATAAAACATAGGCTGAAGATGTTATAGCATCAATGCAAAAGGAAGTGGCTTTGTTTCTGTGGCTGCCATTTATTCTCCAAGGGCGCAGACTTTAAAATAGAGGTTGACAGGCCATGCTTGCATTTCCTGTGATTTTACAGGGTTCAAGATAAGACTATGAGTTATTAAAATGGATAGCCTGACTTATCACAGGTCTAGCATTAGGTAAAAACAAGGAGCTAAAATGTGCAGCCATGGCTGAGCACATGACTTGCTATGGATTTGAACTGACTCTGCAGGTATCTGTAAAGGTTGAGTCTGGCTGAAGGTTTCAGGGTTTACAAGCAGGCAATAGAATACAACCATGTCAAAAATTAATTTGTTTCAAAATTTTTCTATTTTAAAAAGCAATTTGATACTGTGGTGACTATGCTTGAATTCTTATACCAAGCATTCCTTTATTCCAAATCTGGGATTCTCTCCACCTTCTGCTGTCTACCTGGGCTGTTTTTCACTCATGTGCCATACACACAGGGTAAATCCTGGCCTCAGTCAAGCCAACAGACAGCTTGTCTTCAGGATTCAGCCTCGGTGCTTGCTGTAACTCTGCTCTCTAAGATTCTGACTGGGGAGATGGAAGCTTGTATTGGGAGGAACTGTTCATCTAGAAAAGAACAAGATTTTCTACCTGTTCAGATTTATAGTGAAGCCTGATATAAATGCTCACTCTGAACTAAATCTGCACATAGCTATAGCTTGCTTACTGTATGAAATGCTGTCCTTTTGACAAGAAGCATGAAGAAACCACATGGGAAGAAGTTTGCCATGAAGGGACACTAACTTAATGTGAAGTGCAGTGCCCATGCTTTTCTAACAGTCTGACGTAACAGAATTAGATATGAATTTGATAAACAACAGAAATCTTCTGGCTCAGTGGACGTTTTCTGGCTCAGTCACAGATTTTTCATGGAAACCTGCATCAGACAATTGGGGGTGGGAGGTGAGTTTGTATGCACGATATGCACAGACCCTGGCCAAGAATTCCAGGGGCTTCCTGGCTTCTGGAGCTTCCAGTCTCCTGGGAACAACAGAACAGTGTCAATGGATCACATGCAACTTTGGAAATGGCATCATTTACCCTTTCTGCTTACAACTGTATTTCTTCCTGGATTGTTACAAAAGCTTGTTCCTGAGACACTTTATCCTTACTTGGATATGAAGCAGAAGAGCATCAGTTATCTGCAGCTAATCCCTTGAATAGCTTAGACAAATTCCACTGGCAGTTCCTGCTCTTTGGATCAGTGGTAACATCACTGAAAATATTTCTGTGTGGGCAATGAAAAGCATGGGCAAACTAACCTTATGGGAAATGTTACCAGCAGATGACTTGCTTGAGGTGAGAAAGGGCTTCAGGATCCAGTCCTTACAACAGTCAGTGAGGCCTGCAACTTGGATCCTTCTGTACATACGGATACACTTTCTAACAAACAAACTAGCTAACAAACTGGCAAAGCCAACTCAAAGTCACTGTAGTCATGGCTTGACAATCAGTGAGCTATTTATGATATGAAGTCTGATCTGCAACCAATATTAAACTGAAATGATAACCAAGTGTACTTCCTAAGAGGAGATGGTACAATTAGACAAGAAAGGTGTGCAAGCAAAACTCTGGCTTCTGCATACCGCTTAGCAGGGTCTGACAGCACCCTGCACAGCGCTCAGTAAGGTCTGTGGGGTCTTACTGCATCTCCATGGGATACTTTCTTGTACAATATTCTGGCTGTTCTTGTTAGTACTTTGCTTAACACTCTCACTATTGCTTATTTTAGTATCAGAACATCTGGCAAAGATCATTTTTAAAAAATCCTACAGACTCTTGGCTTGCTGACTTAGAAACTATTTTTAAACTGCAACATTCAGAGTCACCTAGTGTCATTTACTGAAAAAAATGGGCTTTTAATATCAAGCAGAAATGCTAGGCACTCAGCCTGGCTTGGTTTTTGCAGTTTGTCTGTTTTATTAACCACCCTTGTAAAAACAAGCAAGTGCTAAACAATCTGAAATTAATCACGAGGTTTAATGCCTTAAGAAACTTACCATACTGGGAACTGTTCTGCAGATAGTCCCTTGGTCTGTTGTAAGTGGATAGATGATAGATAATGAATTTCAATCCTGACAGGATTTTATGAAACATGTTTTCTGAATCAACATGGAGCATAAGCATGCACAGACCAAGAAAATGCAATTTGTTTTGGAGTCCTATTCACTAGACAAGAAATAGAATCCTGCTATAATTCAGGGACCACTGTTTGCAATGACATCTCTCCTGCATAATCACTTGTATTCCCATTGCCATCTCTCCTGCATAATCATTTGCATTCCCAGTGAACTTTAACACTTGCTGAACAAAACTGGAGGAATTAGCTTAGTTGCATCAGCTACTTCCAAGCTCTCTAGGCTGTATCCCAGTGCAGGAAGCTGACTTTGGACACCAGCTAACCAGGCACCGCACACTGTGCTTCCACACAGAAATCATCAAGTCACCCCAAATTGCAACATAACATCACGCAAAGGCATATTACTTGCCCTGACATTTAAAATTGGCATCAGAATTGCAGGATAACTATTCAGAAGCAACACAGAAAGAGCAATTATGAAGGTCCTTAATCAGAATGAAACAATTCTTGGAAGTGTGCCTATTGTGAGCACTTCTGGTGCCAAAGCGGAGCAGAACCGGAGTATAAGAGTATTTCTCACTATTTTGCTTATTGAAAAATACCTGAAACCTGACTCAGCTTAGGTCCACACACTGTCCAACACAGTGGGCAGCACTTAAGGTGACCTCAGATTTGTTTTCAGAACATTGTTTGCTTGTGTAGGAGTTGCACATACCTCTAGGCCTCCCTCAGAAAAGTTTGCTACTTTTCCGCTGTCATGGAGTCAAGGTCTGTTCCCTCTAAGAAAAACCATTCCCTAGGGTAACTTACACAAGTATCAGTAGAAAGATTCAGGGCTAATTCTTGCTCGTTAAGTCTTCATACTGGTGGTACTTTACCACAATGCAAAAGCTGATACAACGGCCAGGTCAGGTTGCACTATGAAGACCAAATCCCAGGAGGGCCCAAGATGTGAAATGAAGTAGCTCAGAAAAACAGTAATGGGATCATTTATTCATGAGCTTAAGAGTGTATTTCTGCATAAAAGCTTGCAGATTACAAAGTGAGTTGAAAAAAATCAGTGCAGCAATATAGAATAAAAAGCCAGTTTGCACCAACTGTAATTCATGGTAAGAGCTGGAGGCATAAATACAGGGAGGACAGAGCTGCAGATAAGATGTTGGAAGCATTCTTTGTTACCTCTCTAGCTCTCTTCTACTTCTCCCAGATTGCAGCCTACAATTGCCAGAGGCCTCCAGGAGTGAAAAATGCAGTGTTTTCCTCTGCCAATGAAATATTCTTTTCAAAAAATGGGCCATCATTCACAGGGGTTGCGCATCTGTCTCAGAGTGGATTTCACTTTGTGTTTGTGTGTGGAGCAAGACTTCCTGAAATTAGCCAGCCTGAGCACTGTCACTTGTGACTACAGCTCTGTCCTGGCTAGGAAGCGTGCTTCCCACCCCAACATCCAGCTCTTATCTGAAGGTGCAGCTGGGACTGGCAGCAGCAAAAGCAGTCCTTGGCTTTTTAATTTTTAATTTTTTTTTTTTTTTAGTTTCTGGTGAAGAGCGTTAAAGTTTTAGGGGTAATAATATGCCCTAAAGTTGCACCTTGCACATGGTGTATAGCATCTTTCTCACCATAGCACAGATCAGTTCATTTCTTTCAAATGGGTTCCAGTGGCGCTATGGATTGACTGCTCAAATGAAGTGCTCTTCAGTGAGTAACTCTGGAGGCTGGGACTCTAACAAACAATTCAACAAAAAAACAAATTTCAATTTAGGGACAGCAATATTGAAAAACATGGAATAGTATGCAAGCAATCATGCAGCTGTTCTAATTGGCAGTGCCCACGTGTTCAAAGCTGTGTAGATTATCAGGGACAGGGCATAGTGGGCAATATTGGTGGTACATGGACGGTTGGATTAGATGACGTGAGAGGTCTTTTCCAACCTTAACGATTTTACGATTCTGTGTTTCCTCCTGCAGAATCAGAGCTCTGAAAAAGCAGTAATGAGTACTTTGACCCCTGCTGCCTTGGTATCTGTGTTCCAGTGGGTTCAGCCAAAGCACTTCCCAGTCCTGGAAAGAAGCTAAATGCTAGTGATGTTCCAAGCCGAGGATGAAGAAACCTGCCTGCAGGCAGAAATCCTCTGTACTAGGCTCTTCCCTCTGATACGCGATAAGCCAACGGAATATGGTTATTATACATATGAAACAGCTATTCTCTGTGAGGCACATGTTTGGAATAGAGGAATGAATATGTGTTGATAATCTGATCCTTACAAACTCAGAACAGAGCCTAAGACTTAAGTAAGTGAGGGAAGCATCCTGCAGAAAGGGATTATGCAACTTGCTAGGAGAGGGACAGTCAAACAGATTTTGACATGCTTACATTAAATAAATCTGGAACAACTATGGTGACTGGACTAACCTTAATGCCCTGTTCAATCCAAACTATTTTTTAATATATTCTTTTCAAAAAGATCCTCATGTTTATATGAGAAAAGGGTAACACAAATAATATACGTCTGTATTTATGCAGTGCATTTCATTCACAAATAGCAGTCTTTCGTATAACACAGAGCACTTGCCTGTTTTCCTGCAGTGCCGGTAAAACTGAAGTTAAATGACAGCAGTAGGTTTGCTTTGTACACAGAGATTCAGTTAATGCTCATCTTCTGATCCATTTGTACCAGAGGAGCCTTTGCAAGAAAGCACAGAGCTGGGAATGTGGATTTTCTTATTCTGCCAGCATGGTTCAATTTCCCCAGAAAAGCCTTTAGTGCAGGAGACATTCCATAGTAATGTCCTGGCCACCTTAGCATGTGTGTATTGTTTAGGGCTTCTTGGTAAGAGAGAGCCAAATTCAGAGGGGATAAAGAAAGCGGAGAAGACAAGGGATCTGTGTTTGATAAGCGGCATAGAGCATTGTGAAAGACAAGTGTCACGGTGACCTGGGATAATGCATGCTTTTTCTTTCTTCCAGACACTTGCCAAACTTCCCTTGCTATCTGTGCATACACTTGCCTAAGAAAAGCACGATACCTATCAGCATTACTTCTTCCTGATCTGCTATTAGTGAGACTTCAGGGCTGCACAACTAAACTGGCAGACTGCCATTGCAAACTGGCTGTATAAGGTCAAAACCAACAGCTGCTGAAAGAGCAAGTGTTCTTACCACTATCATGTCAAGAAGGGTAAAGAACACAAATACTGTAAAGCTATTCTATCACCAGAACTAAATCCCTATCCGTCATCTCATTAGAATACAGCAACTTCAGAGAGAGAAAAGCTGCCCACTGTTTCAGTGCAGAGTCCTGCGGCTCACCTAGCTATTAGGTGGCTACAGGTTCTTGGGGGATTATAGCACAGTGTAAGACAGCAAATGGATTTCCTTTCTATAAAAAATTCCTTTACTTAATTTCTTCCCTCCACTACTTTTGTTTCCACTCCACATGAATGTGTCACCTCAAGGTCTGATCTAAAGTCCATTGAACTAAGTAGATTTGGAACTTGGCCCAAACACCTACTCTGTGTGGTACAGCATAAAGGCAGTTTCCTCTTTGATCTTCTGTCTTATATTTCTAGCTTGCTCCTTAGCATTTCTAGAGAGAGGATTGTATCGCAGTCAATAACCACATCTGTTCTCATAGAAGGCTTCATCAAAAAACTATCAGATCTAATGGAAACCTGTTGATTGACTACAGCAGACTGTGGATCAGCCTTTTCCCTCAGAATGCATCACCATCAAAATTCTTATAAATCTGCGATTTAAAGAAACGTAGATGATGTGTGAAGGTCCCTTTAAAAAACAACAGTGCAGTGATATTGTTTTTAAAGCAGTGGCTGAGGCTGACAATAACTTTGGATTGGAAAGTTGTGCACTATCCCAAAACTGCAAACACAAGTTCTAAACAAAATCCATATGTGCTTCTCAGAGATGCAGGTGTCAAAGATATTAAGCCACAAAATGCTTTACATTAAAATAACTTCAAGGACTGTGTTAAGCTCTAAAAAGTCCAAGGTAATTCAGAGGTAATGGCAACAGCCAGTCTTCAGTATGGCCAGCCAGTAGAGAGTATATGAAACTCATTGCTTGAAGGAACTAGTAGCACCTTATCTAGACAGCATAAACTTTCATACAGATTCAAAGCAAAGATGTCGTTTCACTGTAAACCCTCCAAAGGCTGTTGGATGTTTTTGAACTTTCTAGGGCTGAAGTCAAGCTCTTCACATTATTTTAATATATTTTCTGCAGCTTAATTTCCTGTGTTTTCTTTTATAGTGGCATAAAGAAACTGCTCAGCAAAACTCTGAAGGAGTCATAAAACACTTTCTAGGTTGCTCCATTTTAATTCCTGGTCTAAAGCTGAACTATTATATGACTCTATCTGTCATTTTCCCAGCCAGGGAAACAAACTGAATTAAGCTTTCCTGGACTTAGAACTCTCTCTGAAGCATCTTTGAAGCTCTTGGAACTTGTCTTGGAAAAATTCTGATTCTACCCTACCCTATCATATCAGTCCAAAGAATGGAAGTTCTAGTCTGGTCATCCTTGTGTGCAGATGGGGCTTTTTTAGTGCATTTTGGATGCTGATTTACAGACTGATTTTTTGAACTTTTAATGTTCAAAGAAATGGAATGGGAACAAGTCATAACCTCAGTCTGGCTGTGATAGCAAACATTCCTTTATGAAGCCAGTAACAAAGACAAATTACCAATCAAACAAAATTATTTGAGCCCAGGTCAATATGAAAAAACTAAATGCCTCCCAAGAATGCCTATACTGTTGTATTTTCAAGTAACATTTATTTCCAAATAAGCTATTTATTTGAACTATCTGGCAGTAGCCCACTGTTGGGACCCTGCAAAAACCAGAACATCTCACTGTTCTCTGGCACTGTTCAGGATTCTATGTGTCATTCAGATTCCAGATGTGAATATCCAAATTGTTGGTCTATGCAGAGTAGCCATATCTAAGCCTGGAGGAACCAAATGCAGACTGGAGAAATTTGATTATTGATTGATAATATTACTTCTCCAGTTACTTATATCAGCTGCTGTACATGTTAGCATAAATATTCTGGGGCCTTCTGTGCTATGACTAGTGAGAGCTTGGGTCACAGGTTATTTCTAGGCTCTTCTTCGTCATCTGAAGAACGCAGAGATGGGTAGTGAAGGCAGTGGCGGAGCTTCAGGGCCTGCAGGCAGTGTGAAAGCAGGGATCGAAGGTCTTAAGGGATCATTGCTGAATGATCCCAGCATCATTCGGATGCTGAAGTAAAAGTAAGATGGGAAGGTGGAGATGAACACTGAAAGGGAGCTGAATGTGCAGTGTTTCTTCCATGAAGTGAAGCTTGTGTCAGACATGTGACAAGGTGTGAGAAGTGGGCAGGATGCTGAGAATGTGGCCAGTCGTTCTAAAATTTGAGATGTGCCTGTAGCTCCAAAGAAATATGTTTGCCAGCTGTTATTCAAGTGCCAGTTAGTGTGAGGAAAACAGTCGCAGTAGGACTCACTGATAAGGTGGTTATGAACTTATATGTCCTATATACACATCTGTTGCAGAAAAATTAGATGTTATTCTGTGGATAAATAATTGGGACAAGCATGAATAATGCTTTTAAATGGTCAAAATTTTCATGAGTCTAACTTCTCATAGTACCTGTCAGAGAATTTGGCTGCTTCCATAACTGTGGACAATGTAGGATTTGGGTAAAGCATAAAACCAGAAGGACTTCCAAGCAGTGCAGTTGTTTGATTAACAATGATAATTACCTTGAGTTTCCCTACTCTTTTATTCTCACAGTAGTTCTGCATAGAACTCTTCTCCGCACACTAAGTTTTCTTTTTCCTCACATTTTTAGCACTGTGTTTTGTATGGGAATGCTGCCAAGGACTTTCAGCTGTACATGTGGTACACTACTCCATCATTGATATAATGGACTTTGTAGATGGCACTTAGGTTAGATGTCTGAACCTCACCAATGCTAATGATTGATGAATATAGCTGAGCTAAGTGAAGGCTCTGTGAAGGGGAACCCAATTTTTATACTGTTGTACTTCCAGTGCCTGATTTACTGATGCTTATGCTGTCTTTGATTTTTTTCATCTGAACATTCCTCCCAAGATTTAGTAATTCTCAAGCAATTACTTCTACAGAAATTCTCCACAATTCCTGAATCCCTGCTGCACTGAGAGTCCATCATGCATCAAGCACTGTGTTCCCACCTCCTGTGTGAAATGGACTAAGGATTCAGCATCAAAATCTCTTATAGGCATCAAAAGTAATGGACTTGATAAGGTTTCTCTACAATTTCTTTCACAAAATGGCAACTATTGATGCTCTGTTGGATTTTTTTTCATCTCACAGTTGACTCTCTGGGTGGTCTGCAAGGTGTTTTTACTTGTTATTGTCTCAAAAGACAGCAGCTATCCACTTTCAACATCTACAGTATTTGCTGCTATCAAGTTGAAATTTCATTAAGAATCATTAAAGAATGAAATGTTATCTGCATATCACTCTTCTCTTGAGAATCTCCCTGTCGCCTTCCCCCTTAATGCTTTTACTACTGCATAGAGGAAAGGAGGTCACAGGCTCAGAGACTCCTTATATCACTGCATGACCAATGGTCTCAAATCCCTTTACAGAATCATATGGAAAGCAGACTTTCTGGAAGAACAGTTCCTGAATAAATTCTGCCCAAAGACTTAGAGGGACAGGTTAACATAACAGAAAAGGGTTTCTGTGATTGAAACCTGTTAGAGAAGAGTACCTTGAAGATCTTCTGTGGTAGGGCAGAGATTGGTTTGGGCAGCAGAGAGTTTCACAAGTCACACATGAAGTCTGGATCATCTCCAAATTCTCAGAAAGTGCGCAGGTATTTGAACCATGCATACTGGTTCAGGCAAAATTTGTCGAAGGATGATACGCAGTTTGGCAAGTTACTCAAATATTTTTGATCCTGAGTATTGCTGTAATAGTCTGTTTGAGTTTCCGACTAATTTCAGATGATACAGCATCATCAATAGACATACATTTCATATGGGAGGTAACAACTGTTTACTAGCAGCATGTAAAGCTATCTGATAGTGAGAGACCACCTGGACATATTTTAAATTACTATTTTTACATGGACTCTTTTATTTCCTACTGAGACCCATATATTCGAGGCAAATAAAACTTTTTGTGGCATCAGTGAGATCTGGGCTGAGTTTCTCACTTAGTTGTATGAGAAGGCTAGATGGTAGCAACAAGAGTCGTGTAGAAAACAGGAGCTGGGCATAACATTCCAGAGTGCAGCCTTATTTTTCTGCTTCTTGAGTGAATTTTGCACTGCTGTGAGTTCTGCGCTGTCTCACCTGGGCTGCCTCCAGGGGCTCGAATAGCAAGTTCAGAGATAATGGCTGTTATAAAGTCATGCTGCTGTTACCATGCAGACAAAGCCTCATCCACTGCTGGTGATGTTCTAATACCACTACGGTAAGATCCCCAATTTGGTTTGCCTTTGGAGTTAGTCAACTCTCTGTAGGTGCCACCTGGCATTTTGTTATTTCAGTATCTACAGAACAACAAGAAGTACATCAGAAAAGTGGTTTGAATTTGATACAGAAAAATCATAGTACCAAAGGAGCTCAAACACAAATGTGTTACTAATCATGAGCATTCCTGGAAGCCTGTGTGTTTAGTCGGGACAGCAAGCTCAAAAAATACTCGAGCCAGATGGGCTGATTCATACCTCAGTGTCCTGCCTTATCTGCTGAGAAATCAAACCAGCAAGTGGAATATAGAAACCCTTTCTAAATCTTGCAGCATGTATTTTTACTTCTGATGTCAGCATTCTCCATGTTGTATTTACATCTTCCAGAGTGTTTTTCAAATCTAAACCTAGACTGTAAATCTCTGAGTCACAATTGTTCCATACAGAGGTGATACAACTTCCAATAAACGTTCCATTTGTAAAAGCACTGTCCACAGTAGTGACAGAAGACAGCTGCAACTGAACGCTTTCAGAACCTGCATGTGAAGTTTATTTTCATGGCAGAGGGCAGCAGGTGTGAAATCCTCTGTAGCTCCGGAGCTGATCCAGCCCTAAGAATGACAGTGAATTATCTCCCTGAGTCTAAATCACCTCTCTCCTGATGTGCCAGGAGCAATCCTGAGGTAGAAGAAAAGAATTCAAGCTGTTGCTTGATCAGATGTATGATTTTAAAACCACCTGCATGGATCACTCTTGAGCTCAGCTCAGCACTCTGACTGTGGGTTGTCAGAAAGTGTACCTGAGCAGGTGATATGCTTCTGGGCCTCACTGATGTGTAAGAGAAGTCTCAATGAATGCAAAGCTAGTTGTTCTAGTCCCAAGGTGTGATAATAAAAATCCAGTTCAGATAGTAAAAGAAAATATTTTTCAGAGCTGCAGAAAGATAGAAGACACAGAGTCTGGATTTTGGCAGTGCTAGTAAGCATAAATTGAAAAAATACCAAAAAGTTAGCAATGAATCTGTGGTAGAGGCTGGTAGGGTAAACCTCTGGTGAAAAGTAGAAGATGCTTCATAATATATGTCTGACCACTCCTTAAGATTCATGGTGGCTGGTGCCAGGGAGACAGGATACAAACACTGCATCTCTTTGTGTTAGCAAGTCCAGTGTCACTATGGATGCAGGAGACATGAATTCCAAGGGGAGAGCGGTGCCAACTTTTCTCAAAGGAATCCCTTCAGCAGCTCCTCCGCGTAGGTGCTTAAGAAGGTCAGTTTCCAATGAAAGTTGCTGCCTCCTGGCATTACCTCTGCTTGATTAAATAAGGAGGCAGTTATTTGTGCAGTTGCACTCTACAAGGCCAGCAGAAAGCAAGGAGTGACTGTGACTAGCACTACTCATTTCTGAAATGCAGCTTGAGGAACTGAGGGGAAACACAGGTGACACAACGTAATGAGTATTTAGGAGGGCAATTCAGATGAAAGGCTACTGTACAGTGCTTAGGCACCTTCTGTTATAAAATAACTGGGGAACCAGACAAGTGAAACTCTTACATAGCAAGGGATGCTGCATAAAAGGCATGGTGTGCTGGACACTCAGAAATGGAAAGCTGGCATAAGATGTGCAGGAATGCTTGAAATATCTATACAGATCAGACATGAACATTTACGAAGACAGAGCATCCAAATATGAAACGCGTAATCACTGCAGAAAGCAGAATACAAACAATCCCTAAAATCACAAGAGATTCCTGGTCATCTTCTGCTTAACACATTGGTGCAGATTTATCTACATCACAGATTCCATTAAAAAAAATAATACTGGCACTCCTATTTTGTAATGAGCCACTGCCAGCTGGCAGTTCAGCAGCCCGTCACATGTAGCACATAGACTATAGCTTGAATCTAAGCATGAAGATAGTGGATCAGAATTCAGGAAAGTCTCATCCTTATAATTTTCTGGATTTATTAATTTAAACATATATATTACCAAATTGTAGCTCAAGTCTGTGAAGAGCAAGAATTTGATTGGAAAGATTTGAGAGTTTACAGGGCCCCTTACTTACAAGATTATTGAAGAATGTTTTAAAATCTTGATTGGTATCAGGTTTGCAGCTCCACAAACAGAAAAAAAGACAAACAGTTCACTGCCAAAGAGCAACTGAAGCAAAAACAGTCAATCCAGAATCATTTATGTTTCAGTACTAAATACTGTACAGAGATATGCAAAAACCTCAACCAGCAGTTGCTGCCCAAAACACTAATTGCATAGCAAGAGTGGGATTTCTGATATTTAGCTGTGCAAAAAGTAAGCATCTAGCATACCCTAGTTGCCTGTGCTTCCCTCCATAATCAGTGGAGGCAACAATCAGACAGGCATCTCCAGGGAAAAATTCTTCTTCTGGATAACAGGATGAATCACCCTCAGGGGACATTGTGTTTCCAACAGCTATAAAGGGTATCTAGATGATTCCCTTGCCAACTGGAGGTTGGATTAGTTGGAAAAACAGACGGAGCTTTTGGGCAGGCCAGTTCTGCTTTTGATCTGCAAACAGAAGCGTTGTTCATGTTCCTAGCATCTTACTATTTTACCTAACTGCACTAGTTGGGCAAATGAAATGTATTATCTTACAGCCTTTTTTTCCTATGTATTAGACCATCATCACTAAAATCAACTAGATGCTGAAATTTTTTATCTACAGGATGAAACTCTCCCCAGAACACAAGAGGAGCGAAAATACTCAAAGAATGTGCAATAATTATCTCAACCTAAAATGATAATATTACATCCTGAACAAACGGTGACTGCCAGCTTGCCTAAGTAACAGTCAGCCTGCCCATAGCAAGTCCAAGTGCAACCAGTGTCCCAGTAAGTCAGTATGATGAAGTCTAGCTGCAGCTAAGTTCATTCAAATCTCTGGGGGGCCTCCGAGCTGCTCCTGAGACTTAGCTGCCCTACTCAGCTGCCAATGATAAGAGCAGTACAGCAGGAGAAACAGACTGCAGGTATCAGGCTCACTGCTGGTGTACATCAGTGGCTCAGAAGGTCACTGTTGAAAGGCCTGTTGTGAGACTGGCCTTGTGATCAGAAAGCTATTAAGGTACAGTGATCTCATTATGATGTATGTCTAACTGTTTCCTCTGTAAATGTGATTAGGTTGCTTTCCACAACTATACAGAATATGTCTGGGAAGACATACTGCTTGGGATTTAAATGTAAAGGAAACAGAACATGAGGAAATGTTTTGAGGGAAGCAGTTCTGTGCTGATGAGCAGGAATTAATCATGTTAGTTTAGGAAGCTGCTGCATCTCTTGAACGAATAACTGGCATTTAAAGGCATAGGCTGCTGCAGTGTGTGTTAACACCAGCCTTGTGTGCTGACAGCTGTTACTGCCTCACAGTATATGCACTCTTGGCACTCTGTGACAAAGGCGAGAATAAATGACAGGAAGGACAGGAGTGATTTCCCTGACCTTTATACAGTGATGGTGTAGATCTCTGTGTTCAAAGCTGCATTCGGATTCTGTTTACAGTCCACAGAAAGATAGCAGCACTTCCAGGATAGAGTTCATCCACCCGTTTTAGATTTCTGTCATGGCATCGGAGGAGCTTCCTCACCACTGTTTAAAATACAATTCTAGATACTTAGGTCAGATATTGATACATACATGGCTCTTAAAGCAATGTCTCCTATGTATTTCCATGGAAAATACGACAGATACAAAGAGCACAATAATACTATTTGATAGAGCAAATTCTTACCTACAAAACACTACCTTTCAATATAGTCACCACCACTAGCTATGCATGTTCACCAGTGATGAACGAGAGCCTGCATGCTGTTCTCATACTAATCTGCACCAGTGGAAGCGCCCTGCTCTCACTGTCACCACTGCTGAAATGCACCACCCACCCCTCACTGTGCTCACACCCACTGTTTGGTCTCCAGAAACATTCAGCAAGCATCAGTGAATGGCAGTGGGTGCCATGTTTTCCGCATGAAGGAATTCAATGACAAACCTCTGCTTTATCCTCACTTCCACGTCAGAAACCATTCTGTCAGGCTGCCCTTCTGCTGCCATCTGTCACACGGCAGCAAAATGTAATGGGATATTGGCAGGAAAGTTCAGCCTCTGCTGCTGTACCACCACCATCTGCCTCTGATGTGGCAGGCCAACATAATAAAACAGGAGGCCTTACTTTTGGAGCAGCCCTCGTATATCCGATAGACAGATGTGTATGATTGTTGTGACAAATGAATGCTATCAGAAGTTTACTCGTGGGTGCCATTTGCTCGCCAGTAAGTGTGACCAATACACTGCAATCCCTGCGAACACAACCTGACTTGTGCACTCCTCTCCCTCCACCACTGCAAGCTGCCTCTGCACCCAGGTTTTGGTTGGAGAACAGCTGTTTTCCTCAGACAATGAAACTCACTCTGGAGAAAGTCAAATAAAACCCCTTTCTGTGATGCTGCATGAATGCTTTCTTATAAGAAATGAGGGGTGCCACTACGACAGACGTTTAGGGAAAAGCTCCAGCCAAATCTACCAGCCATTAGGCCATGTCGGGAATGCTGTAACAGCCTCATGAAAGATCCTGCCTAGTTTCTTTCATACAGTGGCTCTTAATAATGAGCTTATAATAAGTGTACAGTCTGGAGGAATTTACTATACAGTACCCAATTGGATTTATGTAGTCATAAACTTCCACAGCACTGCTTCTATGATTTACAACAGTCCCTACTAATGAAGCTATGCCTGGACGTGAGATGTGGAACACAAATTGTACCAGGCTGGCTGTACAGTGATACTACACAAATGCATGTGCATTAGTGTGTGTTGACACAGCAATCTGTAATTGTTTATTAAGAGAGAACCATTGCAAATAACCAGATCTTATGAAAAGCGCCAAAAGCACAAACTTAGGAAATTTGTGGGATGGGGTTTTATTGTGAGAGAGTTTACATATAACAGAAGGAGTGGGGAGCAGATAGTCCCTAGACCTTATCAATGAAAATCCTGCTACTTTCTACCTCAGCTGTAGGGGACTGGGCTTGATGGCTTACCTGATTCCCAAACCTTTCTCCTAAAAAGAACCCAGCACAGAAGATAACTTGCTGTAGGATAAGCTTCTCGTGATCTAAACGGATATAGAAGGATGCGTACTTCACAGAAGTTTTCCAGCACAGACATGTCATGTTGCTGCTACTGAGCGTGTTAAATAGCTATTTCAGAAAGGACTGCATGTCATTAACATAAATTACCTGGGCATCGCGGGCAGCACAGCTGTGGTACGTGCACAGGGGAAGGACAGTGTAGGCTTGGACATCTTATTCTGCTGCACAGTACATTTCCATTCTGCAGGTGGAACATAACACAATACTTTAATGAAATGGGCTACCTTAGAGATCTGTTATCTATTCCACATTTGGCTATTTTAAAAACAAATGCCATTTTACAGCATTCTGGCTTATGTCACACCACTGTAAGCCCAGACTACTTCAGCTGCCTATGAATTTATGCTGGGGGTCAGACTGTAGCAGAAACACATACAAACCTTAAAATCAGAAGAACTGCCTAAAAATGGATTGCAACAACCTTCACTTCTGTTTTCTTTTGAGCAGCAGATTGCACTTAGGAATTGCATTTCCAAAACTAAGACAAGATAATGAATGGTAGGTCTCTGAGATATCCCCTACTGAGGGTTAGTTCAAGACCACAGGAGACAATAGTGTCTGTAATTTTTCCTGAAAACTGTGGAGAGTCTTTTGTTTTCATTTTATGGGTTCCCCAGTAGACAAAGAACACCAGTTGGTAAGTAGCCATTTTTCTAAGAAATATGAGCAAGTCTTGGGAATACTGTTCATTATTCATGTCATTAACATAATATTTTATTTGACCACATCTAAGTTTGATTTATAATTAAAACACAGGGAATTTTCCTTCTCCAGTATCTGTAACCAGAAAAGACTATCCATTTCAGATTCCCATTTCCCATCTATAATTCATCTTCCTAATTTAGCTCTGAGTTGCTCTTGTTTATAGCAAAAAGAATCTTTCAGTATGAACACTGATACTATACTATGACAATGCTACAACTATGTAGGTTGACGTGGTGTTGGGAATAAACCCATTTCATTTTCATCTGCCTTGTGGAGCACTGAAATGTTCCCAGTGGAGGTGCAGACTTCCTTAGCTTTAGTATGTGTAGACATTTCTGCCCACTTGCAGGAGGAGGGCTACCCTTGGTCTGCGTGGCTCCCTGCCCAGCAGACCATCATCCGAGAGCCTGTCCTGCGAAGAAAGGCCGGCTCCGTCTGCTGGTTGGCTCACACTGCTTTCCTGACCTGTGCTGTGGCATCCCTGCCTTTTTATTTCCTGGTTCAGTAAAATCTCCTAGAGGAACGTTTACTTCTGTGCATGTTCAGCTGTGATAAAAATTCTGCAGACCTTTACTGACCTTACATTTAGATTCACAGGGACATTTGGGAGTCCAAGCCCCATAGATTGCTATGGGACTGCAGCTGCTGCACACCTTTGTGAGACAGGGCCACGAAAGAATTTCTATGTCAGGCTCACAGAGTAACAGCTCTCTTTCCGAGCTGCAAAGGGCTGGGAAAGGGTTGACTGTGGACAGCATTCACTTCAGCCCCCTAAGGCATGCAGCTCCACTGATCTGGGAAGAGGGGCAGTTGGTGGTACATGTGAAAGAAAGGAGGAGCAGAGTAAAAACACTGAATTATGTTTAGATTTTTTTTTTGGTTTGAGTACATAAATTGTAACTTGTTAAAATACAATACTATGCACACACAACCAGGAATGCCTTTATTTTTTTTTTTTTTTTTCAAATCCCAGGCTCAATAACTTGGCCTCTGTTTAGCTAGTTAATGTGTCTTTCTTTCTTCTTAAGCATGCACACTTTAGGTGTGTATTGGCTGGCTGGCTGGATTAACTGTTGTTCAGAGATACACCACAGATCTGTCTCTGTTTCCTGGCTGGTGTTACTTGATCTGTGTGGAGATCATACAGATCTTAGAGTTTGAGGCCACAAATGAAATGTTGCTCATCCTGGCTATGTAGACCTCTGGAGATTTTGTTGCATTTCTCTGAAGTGTGAAGGAGTAGGTTGTTGCTCCAGATTCTGTCCATATACATACTTTGCCTAATTGATTTTCTGCCTGGGAATCATAGTTGAGTGCCACTCAGGTTTCTTTTATTTGCTGTCTGTGTACAATGTAGTCTCATTCTTTTATGCTGTAATACTGGGTCTAGGGTCTGTGCTTATGTTGTGTCATAAGATGTTTCCTAATGCTTTACATGGCTTTAATTGAGTCAAAATTATGAACTGCTGAGAGTTCTGTGATGATCTGGAGCTGTTACTATAGAGGTCAGTGTTCTGATGGCAGTTCTGCTGGCTGGGACAAAGCCCACAAGAATGGCTGGATGCTGCAGTTGTCTGGAGTCTTCCTCCCATGCATTAAGAGTTGTATCCCAGAGATCCTTCAGCATCCTCACTGCTGAAATAGGCTCTAGTAGTATCTTGCACCCTCACAGTACAACAAAAGTAAAGCAGAGAGAACAAGCAAGCAGAGTACAGGACCACTTGGTAAGCTGTATCTACTGATCATTACCACAAGAAGTTTTCTTCTTTACTTCCCTTGTTGCCCTGTACTGTCACTCTGGTCTTCTATGGACATGTGAGAAGGGAAGAGGTAAAGCACATCCCAATTTGTTGGAGCCTGAAAGGGCATGGGTCCTCAAAGTCATGCTGTTCTCTAGAGGAGCCCTCCATGTACTTCCTCGTCTCTCCAGACTAACATCTACCTAAAAACCACTAAGCAGTGACTTCTACACAGATCTCTAGGGCTTCCAGGGAACTTCAACCCCACCCAAGGCACAGCCTTCCAGCAATTCAGTGTTCTACCACACACTGACTCCAAGGGAATTTCCAGCTTTGCGCGTAGAACAGCAAAAGTGAGCAGGAACTCCTTTTTGCTGTAACCAGGGATTTTTATTCATAGTACATTGCTTTTGCTCTTACAGATGCACTCTGCTGCACAGATGTGAGATGCAGCCAAGCTTGTGGGACTACTGTTTGTGCATCTCTGCACAAAATTGTAGTAGCAGATCCCCCAGAGCAAATGCTGCACAGGAGCCCAGTATCTTACACTTGCAAGGGAGGAAAATAGCCAAGAAAAATGTATTCCACATTAAATACAGCAGACAAAACTCAGCATCTGGAGTGTCTCATGTGTTACTCATTATGAAGTACTCCAAGGGATGTATTCTGCTCCTTCTTCTGTCCCTCCCCAGCACTGTACGATGTACTCAGAGGGTGTATGACAGCTGCACTCTAGTGCCAAACACCAGCTGATGGTAAAACCAAGGGCCCGTGCTTTCATCTCCCAGGCAGTTCTCTCTGCTCCCTGTGCCGCATTCTCATTTTTCATTCTTCTTTATCCTAGAGTTCTACAAATATTATTACCATGTTATTTCTTCAACATTTTAAGGCAGGAGGTACCCTGACTATGGAAATGCACTTTGGAAGATGTGGGCACTGTATCTAAATCAGAACACAACGAAATGTGGGTTCAGTATAACCCTCTGTATTGATGGAAGCACAAGTATTATATGTCATTAATGGGGCCCAGTTATTCATGGTGTAACATTCAGCATTGACAAAGCTTGTGGCTTCTTAATAAGCTTTTGTGGCTGCCCTATACAAGTATTTTTGCCAGCACTGGCCTTCTCAGTTAATGTTTTCCCTTCACAAGGATGTTTCCCTTCACTGCCTCTATTTCCCACAGCATGATCACTACCCCTAGCAAAAACAGGCCTGGGCTCTGTCAAATTGTAGATACGACACAGAGGATTCCAGTCAATTCAGCAAAGCAGAAGTTGTAGGATCAGTAACTCAGTGGTCCTACCTCTGAGCAGAGACAGTTAACACAGTAAACAAGTCCGTAGGGTTCTAGGTAAGGATGCCATCTTTCTCCTACACGGTACTTCTTGTCTTGAAACACACAGTATGTATCTGAATCTGCAAAACAGAGAATGATTGAAAGAGCTCCGAATTAAAGATCCCACTCCATAGATAAGAAGTTTTTACAGGTGCAATACGTTCTATTAACTATTTTTGTGGACAATACAGAACATTTTGTAAAGAATTATTTTTTATTCTTTCCCTGGACAATGACACTTAGAAGTTGAATGCTCTTAATTTGGCCATTGTTTCTTATCCCTCAAAATAAAATAAATGAAATGGCCTCCCATCATTCCCAAACTATAACTCCTGAAATAGCTGAAAGTGTGGTTCGTACAGGGTGGGTTTATTCTCACACTTACTAAGGCATAGGCTCACATCCCACTTAGGTAACAGAACTGAAGTGCTTGATTCCTCAGGCAGGTTGATACTAAATCTCATCATCACAAAACCATAGCAACTGGCTGCACGTAGAAAAATCTGAGGTTGTACAGTAGAGATTTGTAAATAAGGGGACTTATAGAATATAGTATATAGAATATGCATGCACTGCATTTACACTGTATGTTCAGTATCTCCATATTTTAAAAGCCTGATAAAAAGAAGCTTGTCCTCATATTTCAAAACAAGTGGTGCTGTCTTACACATGCAATAGCTTCCAAAGTAGTCATTAAATACTCATCATCTTGCAGGTTTGCAGATATCCATCTGCCTATCAGCAATTACTGCCCTGTACTCCCTGTCACATTACAGTCGCATATTAAAAAGTCAAATCTCTTAAATAAGAGGATGCAGTTCTCTGTATTTTCACAAGAGAAATCCTTGATTGCTTTACTGATGTCCAAATTCAGTTTAATTCATTTGCCATCAAACACAATCCAAGAGATAACCTAAGCAAGAACATTCTTTACATGTGCTGGGCTAAGAGAAGGTAACAAGAGGTAGGGATTACCAGTAGCAACTGGGAGGTAAGCTACTAAAGAAGCATGACAAATGAAATGCAGGACCCGGGAGCGGCTGGCTGAAGCGGAGGCTGGCCATTTCTCACCCCACACTTCTCTTGAACAAGGATCCCTGCACACTGCTTTGTCTCTAAGTTCAGCCCTTTTGCAATGAAATCTTTTCTTTTTTTAATCTACATTCTTAAAAGCAGGAGCTGCTGACACTGAGGCCCAAATGTGAACAGCTTTTCAAGGGCAAGGGACTTAGCGCTTTGTAAGGCCAAAGCTCAGATGGGCAGAGCAGCGCACGGCTGCAGGCCGCGGCTCCCACACGCTCACTGGGACGGCTGCTCCCCCCAGCCACGTTTCCTGAAGTGTGCTAACATCTCCCGCAGATGACAGGCTGTGTAGAAATATTCCTTTGTTTTGTTTGTATTCTTTTCAGTGCTTCTCATCAAGTTTTTGACTGTGCTTAGGCTCTTAATTTTCTCAAAAGATGTATCTAATCCAGTTCGTATGAGATTGTTTTTGGAACAGAGCGGAACAGTCCTGGACAAGATTTACACTAACTGAAAAGCTCAGCACAATGGCCTTACACAGGGGACAAAATCCAGATAATCTGTCAGATGTTTACAGAGGTCACTAAAATAGAATTAAGCACTCTCTCAATTCAGGGTATGTGAAATAAAACAGATTCTCCAACCGATGTGTTATGGTCTGTATAAACCTGTATGGCTTTAGGAAAATGTGCCCCAAACATGGCTGTGACCTGATTTGACTAAATGTAGGATTAGGAGGAGGAAGAACAGCACGAAGCTTTGAAAGCAGCTCCACAGTTCAGGACATTCTTGCTTAGAAGTCTTTTCTGAACCGCGTTTGTCAAATGGAAGGAAAATGTCAGGTCAGGGGAAATGCGAAAGCTCTGTTAGAAGTCTACTTACGTTTTCCTTGTTCTAGTTTACCTCCGTCTATGAGCAGGAGGCAGAGCACACCAAAAAAGATAAAATGAAAATCCTCCAATCTCCACTTTCTTCTCATCTTTATCAACAAAAGGGAGAGAAAGAGTCTCCAAGGTAGAGAATGTTTGAGCTGTTGGAAAGAAAAGATGAAGTAAACTCAAATCCAGCAATACACCTACATTCTCTGACTTGCTTTCAGCCAGCACCCAGAGATCCTAAGCTGCCCAAAGCAAAAAATCTGTTGGTACCAGAGATTTTCATTTTGTGGAAACACCTTTGGCTTCTAATGATTTCATTTTTGGAAAAGAGACCACGCTCCCATTCATGAAAGCTGAAAAGTGGGTACCACATCTCATTAAGTCTCGTTTGAGCAGAATGCCTTCATCGTTAGATTCCCCTTGGACACAGCTGGTACCTTGGCTCTGCAGCGTGGAAATCCATGTGTAGGGAGAAGTGCTGGCCAGGCTGCAGGCAACAAGAGTCCTCCTCATGCAATCTAACAGGCTCTCCCCCAACTGTGTGATTCACCCCTCCTCCCATCTCCCAGCTACTATTGTTCTGGGATTGGGTATAATTAATTTTTCTAGAGTTAACCCTTTTGTTGCCTTGAAATCTGAAAGTACACTGCCACCTTCATTCTAATAGATCTTAGCTATCAAACCCTTGCACATAGAGCAAAGCTTAAGGTATTCTCTGAGAGGTGCAGGTGTATTGTACTCACTGCAAGCTCCATTCTGTTTATCTTTTTCTTTTTCTTTTTCTTTTTCTTTTTTTTTTTTTTGCTTTGAAAAGATTATTTTATAATAAAGAAAAAAAAACAGCAAAAAATAATTAAGTACCATTTCTTTTTGATAGCCAACTTAAGATCCTAAATTAAGAGATCTGTAGATACATTACTGCTCGTCAGAGTTCACTGCATGGAGTACACTTGTCCATAACTTACAGTGCTGAAAGATTTGGGTTTAATTTCAAGAGTCTTGGAAGCGGCTTCACAGTTTTATAAAAGTTTGAAAAGAAGATCCACCACTGGAAAAACAACCAACGTGCTCTGTAAACTGATTTGACCTCTTCAGATTTCATGTAAATAACAGAACGGCACACAAATTTGGTTTAGTTGACAGATAACCAGAGCAGAAGTAGTAATTCATATATGTTTATTCAAAATTAAGGGGTGGATAGCATAGAGAAATTAAGTAAATTCAGAGATGATCTATGAGGAAGTCACTGAATGTGTCAGCCGCTTAAAAAGAAAACCTTCCTATTAAAACTGCTGGTGTGATCTTTCAACAAAGAAAGAGAATTACCTGCTCCTATCACAGCTGTTTAGGGGTTCTCTACACAGTCCCAAAGCCCCAGCAGGGAGGACATCTTCCTTAACACATGTCACTATTTAGCGAACTCTGTCTCTATTCAAGGGGCTCATTCAAAATAATGCAAATTGCATCTGAAAACATTCAAAACCATAATGCCTTTTTAAAAGCACACTCCCTATGGCAGTAAGAAAATAAAACTTTCCATTTATTTTGGAAGCTGAGAATAATATTCCAATTTCACAAGAAAGATGTAAGTCATTTTTTCCTTTCAACGTCTTCAAATCACACAGGGCATTTCGAGGCCAAACAAACTTCTAACAACTTGTTTAAAATGAAAACCTCGCAGCTGAGTCCCGGGGCAGCATGCATGCATGGAGCACAGCAGCAGCACATCCTTGGGACCGGCAGAAAGGGCAGCGCTGAATGCTCCGGCCCTCTCGGGGGGTGCCTGAGCAAACCGTATTTATAGAGGGAGCACAATCATCCTTTGTGCGGGCTTTACCTGTCGGCCAGCGGGGCCGCCTCGGCTAGAAGGGGCTCAGGGAGCCGTCCGTTTCAATGCCGCACCTCGGCTGCTCACGCTCAGAAAGGCTGCATGCGGTGAAATGGAGGAGTTAATAACTGGGATGGGATGGGGACTTTTGATGTCTTCCTTAATTCTCTTTAATTTCTGCATTGTTGTTACTCCAAATATAAACACATACTTTTCACTATTAGCACACTCCCTTTATTTCCCCAAAGGGCAACGTCCTAAAAATATTCCTAGATTTAAATAATCAGTTAGGATTAACCTGTTAATTATTGGTGTGCTTCGCTTAGCAGAAACGAGCAAAACGATCTCCTTCTCGCTGCACCGAAGCGAGGCTCGGGCTCCGTACCGCTCGGCCCCAGCGCGCCGGGCAGGAGCGGGAGCGGCGGCCGTCCAGCAGCGGGCACGCACCGCCGGGCGCCCGCTCCGCTCCTGCAGCCTCGGCCTCGCGGCTCCCCGGCCGGCCCCGTCGAGGATTTCGGTCCGCGGGGCTCCGAGCCGCAGATCCCGGCCGGCGGGGCTCGGACAGCGCGCGGGTCTCGGGGCCGGCGGGGACGCGCCGGGGAGGCTGCGGGCGGCGGCTCCCGGCACGGAGTTCCCGGGAGCGGGACGGCGGGGCGAGCCGGGGCGAGCCGCGCTCCGACGGCGTCACCGCGCCTTACCCGCGAGGAGAGAGTGGCTCACGAACCTGGGGAGCCGGAGGCCGCTCCGAGCCGCGGCGGCGCCGGGGGAACCTCTGCACTGCGCCGGGGCGAGGGGACTCGGGTCGGGGTCTGCGCCGCCGCTCACGTCGCCATAATCTCCCGCCGCTCAGCCGGGCTCTCGTCTCTTCCCTTCGCTGTCGCGGCGGCGCGGACGAGCTGGGGACCGACGGCCACCGGCGGCCCCCGGCCCCGTAGAGCGCGGGGCGAAGCGGCGGCGCTCCGCCGATCCTCCCCCGGACCCCTGCGGGGCGGGCGCTCCGCGAGGCCCCGGGCCGCCCCGGGACACCTGCCGCCACCCGAGGACCGAGGATGCTCGGCGGCCGGTCCTGCCGCGCGGCCCCTGCGGCACTGCGGCGGCGGAGGCGGAGTGCGGCCGTCGGCCCGGCGGTCCGCCTCCCGCCCCGGCCCCCTCCTCTCCCGCGCCCCGCTCCTGCCGCCCGGCCCCGGCCCGGGGTGGAGTTTGCTTCGTGCCGGGGGCAGCGCTCGGCGGGGCGAGAACCGCGCCCGCCCCCGCGGCGCCCCGCGCCCCCCCCGGTCCGCCACCCCGCTGCTCTCCGGGAAGCGCCGTCCTCGGCGTTTGGCCGGCAGCCTCTGCTGATTGCCCCAGCGCTGCGTTAGAAGTTTTTGGGGTCACACGGAGATTCTGGTGGGACTAAATTAAACCCGTGACTCATGACATTATATGCTCGGTCAAACATTCTTGTTCCGTCTCGTTGTAGCCCCTGTAACTAATAAGAAGAGATCAGCGAACCCTTGACAAATGATCTGAGAAAAAGGGTGAGGTATGAAAAGACATCATGCGCAGAAACAAATGTCAGCCCATTTCCCCCGCTTTGGGAGCGCTGCTCGCGGAGCGCGGCTCCAGGTCACAGCGCACCTCCGGGCGCGTCGCTGCCTTCCCGGGGGCCGAACGCTGAGCGGAACTTCCATCTGTCTCAAGTTAGCTGGGCTGGGCGAAATCCTGAAAGTACAGCGCGGGGAGCAGCAGTGCGAGCGCGGCGGATGGCTTGCGGAGAGGTTTCTGGTGCCACGCCGTGAGTTACCAGCGCTGCGCGTTAGGGAAAAACAACTTTGTAGCTTTTGAATCCCAAGAGAAAGAAAAAGAAGTTGCGTTCTGGAGTTGAGCTTTTTGAAAACACTGCGCTTAAGTCTGTGCTGCTGTGCCACTCTTTGCCCTGCTACGCACAGGCACAATCCATGTTCATAAGAAATAAAAGGAACACTTAAAGCTCTTAGACCTGAACGTGGTGGCCTCTGCCACAAGCTGATGGCTTTGGGGGAGCCACCACACGACACAGGAATGGACAAATGGGAAAAAGAAAAGGATGCTGAGTTGGAAACAAGCTTGTCATTGGCACTGGCAGGCAGGACGATCCAGGCAGTGTGAGCTCTGGCCATGCAGGGGTACAGCCGCACTCGGGGGCAGGTACAGGTATGCACACGTCCTTCTGAACTGTGAACTTGCAGTAACTTTAGAAGCAGAAAACCACATACACAATATGTAAATCTGTCTAGAAAAGAGACTGCAGATCTTTGTGAGCAGGATGATCCTTGTACATCATCCTGTATCACCATTCAGGCTGAAGCGTTTGGTTTCATAGCATCGGAGTGACCTCAGCGGGGGGTAGCTTTGTGTTAGGACAGAGCTCAGTTTTCTACACGGACATCCCCAAACAGCCCACCTGCCCCAGCACCAACCTGTCACATGTCCTTTGGCTGCTACCCTTAGTGTGCATTGCTCCTCTGTGCCGATACAATGCCCAGTGTATGTGGTAAGGACAGCAAAAGTCCTTCATGCATAGTCGGTATAGGAGTAATGAGAAATTAAATGTTTTCTATGGACTGTGACCCGAATTCTTTTGCAGAGAGATTCTTTGAAGAGAAATTCCTTATTTGGCCTGAAGTGTGCCTTGAGAAAGCTGTGTTAAGATGCCAACACTTCACTCTGCATGCTGCGAGGCTGTTGCAGGAGATGGTGCTTTCTGGCAGTCTATGGAGATATTGATTCAGGTGTGAGACCTTTGGTGAACACAGAAATAGACCACAGGAGGCCCTTCTCCCACCTTTTGGCAGATCTAGGTTGGAGCAAATTGGCTGAAAGAGCTTTTCCCTGGAGCGTGGGCTTGGTACTCATAGGGCAACGTGATGGGAACCTGGACATTGGCAGCATGCCCCAGCCTTTCTCCTGCTCCTGCTGCTTATCCAGGGCTGTGCGTGTTTAACTGTGCAGAAAGGCTGCTGCTGGATTTAGCCATACAGGGTACAGAGGCACAGCAAGAGTTACGGTTGGTGGTGCAAAGGGCAGAGTGACACATTCTGGACGTTGTGTGTGAATGAGACGTTTGCAGGTGAGCTGATGGTGAGCAACCCCTGCTGAGCTCACTGAGTGTTCCACACTATCACGTATGGGCAGTGCTGCTGCACACATGCCTGAGCCCTTCTTTTCCCAGCTCTGCCCGAGTGCCACTGAGGAGCAGGTACGATTAAATGTAGTCCTGTCTGCGTCTCATCACATCCTGCTGTGCTTTGCCTGACGTTGCAGCTGATGCGGCCCTGAGTTAGGGAATCTCCCCTGTAGGCTGCATTGCTGTTGTGACTGAGGAACCACCTCTCCATGTGCTCTTGCTCAGTGCTGGGCTGTGACTGAAGCTTAGTTCTGTTGCACACGTGTGACACAGAGCTCCAGAGAAGCTGGAGATGTGGCTCTTACCCATCACGTTCTCAGGCAGAGCTCACTGTTTCAATGCGCTCTGTGTCCTGCTGTCTGGAAAGGAAAAATTGGCTCCCAGCAGTGGGCATTAGAAGTTTGAGGGTACCTAAACTCTTAAGAGCACAGAAATGTAGCCACGCAACTCTTGTTTGAGATAACAGACCTTATGCAGCTAACAAGCTGTGACACTGAGAGTGGAAGTGCATCTCCTTGTGCTGTGCCTCACAGCGGCCACACGGCATGCAGTTATGCAGTTACCCTACTGTTACTCCTCAGCTCTTGTGAGGGGGGAAAAAAAACAAGATAAAAGATTCATGCCAATGCTAACATGTTTATACACCATGTAAAACTCTCCTAATTGGATTAGATATGGAGTTTGGAGAGATGGCAGGCACGTGACACTACTGCCATTTACCTCCCTGTCTTTTTTTTTTTTTTCATTCCTTTCAAGAAAAAAATGTTTATGGTCAGCTTTTCAATTTTGAAAAAGCGTGGAAGGAAGTTCTTAAACTTAATGAATTTCTGCATTTTTGTGTTCTGCTAAGCCCTTTGGAAAATGTATCTTAAAATGCTAAATATTCTTCCCAGGATTTTATAATGATCTCTAAATTACTTTTTGTGGTTTGGATCAGCCCTGCAACTGTCATACTGGGAATACAATCTGGATGTTCATCAAGCAGTCTTCGCATACGCTATTAAACAAAAAGGGCTTCAGATGTGCATGATTTAGTGATTATGGCATAGGATGGTCATGAGCATTCTCCACCCTCCTGCTCATCCTGTAGCACTGACTTCATCTGTGGTGGGGTTTCAGTCCTCAAACACTGGAAATTAATTATTTAGCAGAGAGTCAGATGGATTTGGTAAGTCGGAAATGCTTGGGTATGGCTGGCTAAAAACAACAGCAACATTACATAAAAAGTCAAATTGAGGCCCAGTTCTTCCTCACCTTTATGCAAGCTGATTCATCTGAAACTAAGAGCAGCTCAAAGTCTTCCATTGTTGTATCAAAAAAATGCAACTACATTATATATTCCTGAATGCCACTTCCAAATACATAAGTGAACACAGTCATAAGAGTTAACAGACATGAAAATGCAGGGGACCAGAATTGTCCATGTTTCAGTCTGTCCTAGAGCAGGTAATGCTTCGTGAGGTGAGGTGTTGAGAACACCACTGGATTTTGCATTGATCTCACTGTGCTCATCTGCAGCTGTCTCTAATCAATCTAATTAATCTAATCTAGATATTTATTTCTGTCACCACAGCAGTGTGTACAGCGCTGATCCCACAAATCTTTCTCATACCTTTAACGTCAAAGAAAGTCAGCAGGACCAGGATTTGTATCTTTATGAGCTATACAGAAAGCATCCTTCACCACAGTGTGTCACAACATCCATACTCAGTGGTTTACTGACAGAGAAATAGTAATAAAAACGTATACAGTGTTATCACCATGATCTGTACAAGCAATTTTCAGTCAACCTTTCAAGTGAGCACAAGGAACTAGCATAAATGAAATTGTGAGAGGGCTGATCTCAGTGACATTCCCAGGGTGCATTCGTATCTGTCCTGTCTTGAAATGTCCAGTTGGGAAATTCTTAATCAGATACATGTTGCTGTCAGTTGTGCACAGTAATCTCTGGCAGAAATCATTGGTTTCTGATTTATCCCCTTTCTGTGCTTAGCCAATTGAATTACTTCTTATTTATTTATTTCTTTACTTACTTACTTAAGAAAATTTGAATCGTGACAGATTTTCAAAGTTTATTTTTTAGCATTAAGGGTACTGATTAATTTCTTTTGCATTACTTGGTCATTACTTGTAATGGGTGTTGGAGACACAACAGTGATAAAGCTGTTGAAAACAGATCTCATCACCAGCTGATGCCACGTATGTCAGCAAACAAAGAGAGATGCTTTGGTAAAGTTATCAAAAATCAAAGATATCTTCATTCCAAATGCTCATCCCTAACTCCTGCACAGACAGCACATCTGGGAGGAAGCCTGCACAACGCACAGTTCCTGGCTTCTACCGCAGTGCAGTGCTGTCTGGTGACTGCAGTCAGTAGGCGCAAAGGAGCATCCAGCATCCTTATCAGTGATGGCTTCAGAGTTCAGGGAGGAGCTTCACCTGGATTGTTTTCTCAGAGCCTTGCGTTCCTAAGAACAGCAGCAAGCAGTGTCGTTCACACAGAAGAGCTGATGTTCTCCCCTGCCATGGGGATCACTGAGGGATCTCACTCAGATGTGTGCAGGAGTTGGAAGGAATCACAGTGATTTGTGCTTGCTGAGGACCTGGCTGTGTACGAGAGAAGCAGTAAAAAGTCCTACAGACTGTCCATACCATGGTAAAAATCCACTTGCTGATGCGTTTCTCCACAGCTGGGATCCACAGAGAAGCTCTGTTCAGTCGTTTTCCAAGGCATGGCAGAAGGAGTCCAGGCTGACTGAATGAAGCTCCATTCGCAATTCAAAAATACTTTTACAGAACTGTGATTAGCACTGCTAATCTCGCCTCGGTGAGCCAAAGACAATAACAGTGAGGTTGCCGAACACCTCAGCTATTATGTAATTCTGTTCCTCAGAAACTCGCTGGTGTGAGTGCTTTTGAAACCCATTAGTGAAACTGAATTTGCCAAATGAGCCTTCTCTGGGGGGAACAAAGTCAAACGTGTGCCAGCATGGAGCCAGCGCCTGCCGGAGGCTGAGCCTTCACAAATCCCATGGCTACCAGTGAGACATGGGGACGTAAAGTCCTTGAGCCCGACTGTAAAATGAACTGATGGCTGTGAAGCTGCCGTTCCCTTTGATAACAGCACCGTGTGCTTACTCCTAACAGGCCCTGGTGCATCAGGCTGGCACCAACCCATGACAGAGGGCTGCCTGGTTCCACCTGCGCACTGTGGCACAGCCCTGATGTCCTCCGCAGCACCCGACCGACCATGAGGGGACTGTGGGACCCAGAGCATGGGGCTGCTCCTCTCCTGTCTAGGTCAGCCAGCCCGTGTTGAGCCTTTCTTCTGGTGATTCTTCTTCACAAAGGAAGCTGCAGAAAGAGGGAAAAAACAGCTGAGCTTCCACAAAAAGCCACAATGAGTTTTCAGCACAGGATGGGCAGAGTGGAAATTTCCACGAGGATATTGCTGAAATTGGAAATAGCTCTTTGAGAACAATTATCTGTGGAAGTTTCAAATAAGGAAAAGAGGGGATTTCCCGTAATTGTTAAGAAAAAAAAAATATATCAGTATAAAACACATGGAGAAAATAAACAAACAGTGAAGACCTGTTGCTAGTGGGCTGGCTTTGTAAGTATTACTGGAACCTCGCAGAACAAGCGTTTCTTTTATTCTTTTTATCCCAGCTCCCCACTTGCACAGTTCTTGTGTGAACATGCAGCAGTTTCCAAGGTTGTGAAATTATCAGACCTGGACCAGTGCCAGTACAAACCAATTTATTGGGGTCCAGCAATTAACTAAAACCTAGAAAGCCTGATTAATTGTGGCACTGCTCAGCAGGGAACATTCAGAAGGAAAAAAAAAATCAGGACTGAACTCCATGCAGTGTCTCTGTTCCATATCCCAACTTACACTATATGTAAAGAAAAGTTTCCTCTCTCTAACTACACTTATTTTGCACCATGCACCAAGAATAACTACAATGCCATTTGAGATAATGTGTCTGTGGCTCTCTAGATTATCATTTCATAATAGCTTTTGTCCACTTACAATTTTCTGGTGTAGGATTCGTATCTTATTCTAACCCTCACAATAGGATGCATTACTTTAAAACGTTGCTTTGTTAAGCTTCTCTCTGGAGGGACGTGGGAGCAACCAGCACTGCTCCGTTTCTTTGTTTTCCTCCAAATGTTGACATGTATGAGAAAAGCAAGGGTTTGGTGGTTGTTTGGAACTGTTTAAGATACAAAACCCAAGCAAACAGAATGGTTGAGCTGAGCGCTGATTTACCGGGCAGAATATGTTGCCTGAAATGAAGTCCTATAGACTGAGGGGACAGTCAGGAGCTTTTGCAGTTGGGATGTCTAAAAGCTGAGTTAGGAATGTCTTACACACTGTAAGAAGCGGTTACAAGGTGTAATTAAGGTGTTAGCTGATTTCATTGTGATAGCGTTAACAAACAGTGTCCACATAAGGTGTTTTACTGCAGGGCTTGTCATAAAAGCCTATATGTAAACCAGAATTTTAAATTCTCGTTTCTGTTTTCCTCACTGGTACATTAATCACTTTTAGTATAGATTTTATGAGAAGAAAGTAAATATTACGACTCAGTGTAATGCACTGCTGCAGTGTATTATAATGGATAATACAAAACACTGGGTCTAGCAATTCATCTTAATGCTTCTTACATCAAAATAATTCAAGGACTAGTAATGGAAAAAAGCTGTCTGAGGATAAAAAAATAGTAGTAAAAAACCTGTTACTCCTACCCAGTGAAAAGGAAAAGAGAAATACATGCAAATGTTTTTAGCTTTTCAACATCATTTTATATCCTAATCTGCATCCAACTGTGACACTGTCACATTCTCAGATTTAAAGAGTGCAATCCACAGACAGGGCTAAATCACATTAGGCAGTGGTGATAATAGAGCCCGTGCATGCATGACATCCAGGCAAGACATCTCGCTGGGCCTGTAGGGTGATTTGGGACATCCAATGAGGTAGGAAGGGCTGTCTCCTCCAATTTCACTGTATTTATTGGGGATTTAATGTATTTTTTCAAAGATATTTGCAGTGGAAATGGGTTTGTCGGAGGTCATCTAATTGAATCTACAGCCCTGGCAACCCTTCACAAAGGCTGCCAGAAATGACCGAGTTGCTAATGTTTAACTGTGAATACCCAGCAGGGGTCCTCCACAGGGCTGAATACAGTCAATTATGTTATTTTTCTAAATATTAGTGACTCAGCTGTCTCTGCTTGTGAAGAGTTGCCAGGGTCACAGATACAATCAGACAGATCCTCCCCCCCTGCACTTCTAAGAGATGGGGAGAAGCTTTTAAATAGCATGTTGAACCATCCTGCAGCAGAGGGAAGGGTCCGTGCAAGGCTGTGCCTCCCCTGCGGAGGCTCACGCACAATCTGGTGGCTTTGGGAGATCACTCCCCTCATTCCAGTGGGCCAGGCAGCGAGATGGGTCGTCGTTTGGGGGCATTGCCCCCAGCCAGTGAGGAACCCCCTGAGGTGGGGAGTGCAGCACAGGTCTGCTCTGAGCAACACCCTCTGCCCAGAGAGCTCTTCATCTGAGATGTGCCGATGCCCCCGCAGCCCATCTCCTTTGCCCCTTACACAGAACTGCAAGTATTTTAGGTTTTGATCACAGTTCAGAGACACAAAGTCTCTTTCCCAAAGCCCAGCCTTCTCTAGCAACAGCATCCCTGTTCCTGTGGTCCACAGCCCATCTCTTATCTGATCAACAGTGTTTGGTAAAAGGGAAAAGCACTTCCAGAGCATCTGAGTGCCAGTGCATCATTTTGGCCCAAGTTTTGGGTAGTGCTTTGAAGTTGTTGAAGTTCCCTAATTTACTGCTGCTAAATTTATCCAACTTCAGGAATACTATATGGTTGTGGCCAACTCCCAACTATTCTAAATCTATTGCAAATACTCTGCCAGCATGCATCCAAACATAATCTAGTTCTGACATATTTAATGCTGATGCACACAATTTCCCTGTACCTTGAGGCATTGTATCTGAAATGTAGTAGATGAGTTCAGCAACCGTCCATTGGAGCTGAGCTCCTACAAGGTGAAACCTGTATTCCTTTGGGTCTGTGTCTCCCTTAGTGCTAGCAAAACCAGTCTCAGTCTGTAATGACTACTACCGTTGCAACTCTGACTTGTTGAATGTAAACAGTACTGGTGTGGGATTTTGACGTTTCCTTGCAGTGAGCACAGAATCGACTCATGAAATGTCTTTTACTTTTTGGTTTGACATCAGTACCTTTTGGGTCAGAGTACTGGTGTGCCAGGTGTGTTAGAAATGCAGAAGCTAAATAAAATTGCAGTGAATGCAGGAGCAAAGTTTAAGATGCAGAGAATTTGACTTCTCTGGAGTTGGACATCATCGAAAGGGTGCCTCCGTAGCTTGTTCTTGCTATGAAAACAGGGAGGAAACCAAGCCACCTTCTGTTAAGGCTGGAGTTTCCCCTGGCTGGAGCTCCCCTAGGGACAAAGAAAATAACCCAGCAAGGGAGAGGAGACTCGCAGTGTTTAGACAGCCTTTCCTCTTCTGATCTGTGTGCCTCTCAGGAGGAGGAGTTCCCTAGGAAGGTTTTGATGTCTGGCTAATTACCAGCCAGTATCTCTCTCCTGTAGGAGGAGATGGTTTAGGGCAGCAGCGGTGGTACTGTGAAACCATAGAGGAGATGGTTTCCTGAACGTTTTAATTTGTTAATTCTTTGCCTTCTCCCCAAATTTCTACTGGGATGGGCAGATGCACAGTGTAAAACTGTCCTCAGGCTGTATATAAGGACTCCACCATGTAAAACTGGAAGCCTGGTGTTACTAATGGCACAAAGTTGCACTTGACCTATTCAGGCTGCAGAAATGATTGAGGCGACAGCATCTCTTCTTGCACTCCAACTCATCCAAATATTTATCAGTGAGAACTGATACAAATGATGTCTGTTGCTATAAGCAGCTGAAGAACATGCACCACAGAAAGACAGTGTTTCCAACTTCTGTCTCAGCAAACACACCTCGTCTTTCTGTTGACACTGGAGCCAGTCCTTGTTCCCTTCTTTCTTTGTTATTATTGCATAACACTCAGTAACTTAAACTCTTAGCTGAACTGTATCAATACCAAACATGACTCATCAATAAGTGTGTTCATCTCACTTTGTGAGGGAAGAGTTACCTGCTGATTCTGTCTCCAAAGAGCTTCATCCTCTGCGCATTCAGAAGTTACCAGTATTTTTCTGATGATCAGTCATGAGAGGTTTTACATTCCAACTTTGTGGCTTGTGTTAATGGGTAGGAAGAACTTTTCTTCATTTTACTTGAAGTCATTAATGTCAGCAATTGATCGCTTTTTGGTTCCTCAGTGCCATGGTTTTTGACAAGCTGACAGAACTTGCTTAAGGAATATTTTAAAATATCTGATTGCATGATGTAAGTACAAGAACATTGGTGTATGGCAGTAATGTGAGAACAAAACAATTATTTGCTGGTGTAGCATCCAGCCAAATTATGAAGAGGGAGAAGTGAGTGGGAGCTGCAGCAGCTCAGTGCTACGTGTTGCACTGCCAAAACGTGTGTGTCCCTTTGGGCTACAGGGGACATTGCTAATGGAGAAATCATCCCTCAGCTCACCTGGTGAGTTTGTGGCTGGCTGTGACACCTGCTCTTTTTCTGCACTTATCTCAAGGAACGTGGAAATTTGTCTATATTTCATGTTGTCTTCTTAAAAAATGAAGAAGCTGAGACACAATAATAAGAAATGCTCTGTGTGCAGTTACCCATCAGGCTTAGAGGAGAACTACTGTAGATCCTGTCTCAAGAGTTTCAGCTTGGTGTCCTATCAGCAGAGCGATGTTTCTACCCACTCAGTGTGCTCCTTCTTGTACTTTTGCATTCCTTTAGGTATTTCAGGTCTCAAGAGGATGCAAATATCCTCCTTCCTGTTAAATGGGACAACCATACAGCACTATTTATTCTTCTACCTTGAGCTTTTAAAAGAGAAGGGAGAAGGAGGCGATATTAAAACAAAACAACCAACGAGCAATATTTCCCCCCAGCTGAGGAAAAGTTCTAAAAAGAACCAATCTACCGTTTGCTTTTCTTTTACAGGCCACCTTCCAAAGCTACACAAGGGTAACTGCATTACAAGGAATGGATTAGCTCAGAAGGGTTCTCTAAAGTAGACCTGTTGGAATTATCCTCAATATTAAAAGCGGAGTGTTTGTTTTCTTTAAGATGGAGGGCAGCACCAATAAAAACACCAGTCAAAGAGGCCAGTATTACTAGATCACATGTCTGCTTTTATCTCAGTGGAGTTATAGTAGAATGATTTCTGCTTGGAAACTTTAAAGCTGGACAGCATCCTTTCATGCTGAAATCATATCTCCTGCAAGGATTATTGGAGGATATAATGTTTCCTTCAGCTCCTTATTTTCTCCACTCCTGAACTTGGACTCCTGACCCTAACTTTTCTCTGGTTATGACCGAGCATTGGCCTTCAATTGAATAGCTGAGCTTTTTACAATCAGATCAGATCCTGCTCTTGTAATTTCAGACTCATTTTGTGACATCGATATTGTAGATCTTAATTAAAAAGTCAAACATTTTATATCTTGGGTAATGGCCATACAGGAACTGCTGGGTTTTGCTCCTACGTGCGTAACCATCCAAAGCATTCAATGTGTGTGAGTGAAGCCAGAGGAGCTGAGCATGGTTTGTATGTGGGCCCCCCTTTCCTCTTTGTGTCCTTTCTCCAGCTCAGTTCCACACCTGTGCTTTGCTGCATGCGGCCACAAAGGCTGCTCCGTGAGTGGCAGGTAATTCAGACTTCGTGCTGCCTGAGTCTGGAGCCTCTCATTAGTTGAAGCAGCCAATCAGACAGAAAGCTGAGGGGCTCTGCAGTTAATTACAGGGCAGGGTTAGATGGTGGGTAGTAAAAATATCTGTCGCTTGGCTGTATCATTGCCTCTTGCTAGAACCAGTGAGGGCTAATTGTGCTGGATTATCTGTGTAGATAAGATTAGACATATTGTACATTGGAGTACTGAGTCTAGACATCCCCCTCTTCATGGGACTCATGACGTGTTGTAGTTTGTTTCTTTTTAACTTTTCAGTTACTCTGTATTAATTGGGGGTGATGTGTCTTGTGCTTTCTCTCACAGAAGAGACCTCAAGGAGGCTGAATTTTGGCAGTATGGATACAGTATAAGCTCGTGATCTTCTAGCCATCATATTTGATTGTCTTTGAATGAGGCTCCAGACAAGATGTTGGAGTATGGTCTTGAAATTGTGCAGCAGCAGGCTGGATACAGTCATATGTTGTCATTAACCACTGCTTCGTGGATTTTTCTCAGTTGTATGAGTGTGAAAGGAGGGGAAACCAGGCACCTCTGCTTTATCCTCCTATAAAACCTTCACTTCCTCCCAGTCAGCCACAGCCTGATAGTAAATGTATTTCCTTCTGGTGGAGGCAGGACTTCAGCAGTACTTTTCAGAAACACAAGTTCAGAAGTTACCTGGTGGAGTCTGTCAAGTTGCACAGATTGTTCTCCAGAACTCAAGATATGCCTGAAGGAAAGGAACCAGTAGCAAAGTTTTGTCTCTGAAAAAAGCAGACAATCTTTGCTCTGAGTAAAGGCAACAGCAGAAATGTCTCTGCTATAAATGGAAGCAGGATCACTACCTATCAAAGAGCACTGGTGCACAGGGTTACTGCTGTTTGAATTACTAATACAGGTGAGGGCAGTTTTAGATTTTCACAGACACAAATAATGAAAATTAAAAAACGAAACAAAATGATATGTTTTGCAAAGCCTTTTATGCCTTTTGATTAAAATCAGACTGTAAACCAGTTATCTTAGACTAGCCATTCTCTTAGGCTTATAATTTTACAATTCCTCCTTATAGGAGAGGCATAGGAATAGGAGAGGAATTCCTTATAGGAGGAATTATTTTGACTAATACACTTGTTTCATTTATCGATGTAGCCTGCTGGTGGTAGTGAAAGCATGATAAATGGGCCTGTTATTTGTTCACTGTCCTGAAAAAGTAACTTATTAAACAAACATAACATAGAAAATGAAACTCTTCAGGCACTGAAACAAGGCATTAGCCATTGCTAATTAAAATTGAACTTGTAGATGAGCTGCTCCTTAGTTTTAAAGTAGGAAACACTGTCCCTTAGTGGTGGCAAGGAAGTATTGCTCAAGAACAGTTCCACAATTATTTATCATTTTATGATGTGCATTGTGGTGGATGTCCTTGCTGCTAGCAGAGTTGTTTTCTGCTCCTCACTCTAATGGATCTAATTGCTTTATGTTAGAGGACATTAAGACTATTTACATGCCTGTTCATGTAACTTCTTGTAGATCTCAGAATTATATTTCTGCCGTACACTGTTTTCTGTTGTATTTTCAGCCCTGGTGTACGACAGCTGATCATCATCAATAGGAAAGGAAGGGCATTTGGTGGAAATGCTGCTAGAGCTTGGCTACACCATGGTCCCTTTTCATACCTGCTCCTAGGAGGTCTCAAAGTCTCAGTTCTGAGTTATGCTAGCACGGCATGTGGAGCTAGTGTGAGCATGGGGCCTGGGAGACGGGGTGCCTGGATTCTATCTGCTTGGACAGCAAGCTTTTTGGGGATTTGTCTTAATCCTGGATATACAGGATTCAGTGTACTGGGATGTATTTGGTTGCCTCCTAAGATTTTTTCTGCTATAGAGAATGTATGCACATAATGCTAGCGGGAACAGGCTCAGGAGGTGTAACTCTAATAATCATGATTGATTTTCCTCTCTCTAAAGAGAGAAGAAAAAGAAACAGAACCTTTTAGCAGTGCACTGTCTGCACCTTACCGCTGCTTTCAGCCTCATTTCCTGTGCTCACAACTTTCTCCAGGCATGATGGCTTTTTCTGTGCTCGGTGTAAATCTTGCACTCAGCTGCCTTCAGCTGCAAACTCATCTCGAATCATCCACTGAGGCTTTTTAGGGGGGAAGTTGAACCGGTTTGAACATTCACGTGGATGCTTTGTCATAGTCTTCTCCAGTCATAAGTGCATCCTTACACAGCTTTAGAGCTGGACTTTCTTTGGAAATGGCTGTGGGGATCTTTGGAAACTTGTACATTACTAACCATGAGCTTACTCTGCTAACTTAACAAGCAGATGTTTGGCTACAGCACTGGCCAAAGTAAAAGAAGTGGCAGTGAATAAAAGCACCATTTTTCATTAAGAATATCAGTAGCATGATATAAAAATTGCCAAGTTTTGAGGAGAAACAGTCTTCATTTTTCTCTCGCAATTGCTTCAAATGCAGCAGAGTGGTTTTTACTTCAAGCTTGTGGTTTTTAAGAGCATTCCCCTCCTGAGGGAATTTGTCTCTGTTTTATTAACAGCAGACTGTTTTTTCATATTGTAACATTTATGGGGGGAAATATGTAATTTTTATACACACTGACAGCACATTACTATTAAAATACTGATAATGGAGGTGAGACATCACTTACCAATGTCTAGAAGAACAGGAAACAAAAGGAAAACAGAGGAGTACTTTAAATAGTAACCAAGACATGACTTCCAAAAGTGACCTACCACTGCAGCTTCGACTTGTGTTTATTTGCTCATGGCCATCCATGATGCCCACAGCCACCAGGGAGCCTTGTATCCAGTATCTGCAGTAATACCTAGTGAGGACTCTGCGTAGCAGGGGGACTGGCTCTTGGGTACTTCTCCCCAAGGAAGATTAACTGAGCACACAGAGTAGTACAGCAGATGCTCTTTCAGTTAATGACGTTGCTGGGGTTGTTTGGTAGCTCCCCGAGGCCTGTGGGTATCTCTGTGCTTTTGTTGAGGAATGGTCAGGACTCAGCCTGTCCAATCTCTGTTCTGCCAGTTCCTCAGACTCTTACACTCTGGTTGCAACGGGGCACAGAGATTTACCCAGAGGAAGATCATAGCTGGACTGGACATGAATCACACTAAGATGGGCCATGATAAAGGGAAGACACTAAGGCTCCTGGAAGCAGAACCTGCTTGCACATTCCATGGGAAGCACTTCCAGGGATTTACCAGCTCAATGGCTAATGCATGATTGCTTTCCCACTTATCGGCTCAGCTTACACAGCTGGCAGCTCTCAGAACACAGCAGTGTGCCTGTGAGCTGGTGGCAGGTACGCTGGTTGCTCAGGGAGACTCTCCTGCATGGATTTTCCTGTTGAATGTTTTGCTGGATTCCCTGATGTGCGGGAACCTTTGGCTGTTCTCCATACCTGTCCCCTAACTGTACTGACACATGAACATCTGAAACAAACAAAAGCTGGTGTGAATTTGTGGTGCATTAATGAGCACTGCTCCATAGCTGCCGTGTGACCATTCAGGCACAGAGCTGAGAAAAGGCATTGCTTTGTTGGGTTGAAGCAAAACACTATTTCTTTGCCATCCTCTGCCTGCAAGGCTGTCAGTGGAGTGCTCAGTGCAGTCTTTAAAAGAACAGCTTTCTCTAATTGCAAGCAGACTCATCCTGGAAGTGCTATCTAATCGTGAGAGCAAGGCATATGTGCAGATTGGACATTTACACCTTTCTGGCCATTTTATACTCCCTGCTAACTGACTGCAAGTCCCTTTGCTCTGTCTGCAATGCGAAGAATGGAGGTGGCATGGAGGTGTTGCATGTCTTCACTTAAGCGCCATCTGTGAGATGCTTTGAGATCTCTGGGACTGAAGAAGGGTGGCAGTGCACGTGTGTGCTGATGTATTATGTGCATGTATTTTGGGAAGTCTGTGTTAGATTGTTAATGGCAATTTGCTTTAATTACATTGTGGATCTGTTTGCATCAGTTTCATGCTCAGTCTTGCTCCTTTTCCATTCATCTCAGGAATAGGGGATGGTTGATTTCCTACACTTGTACACATTTGAGAAGAATTTTAAACACTTGAAAGTATCAATAGCACTTCAGAGCTTTCATGAAACTGTCAATTTTTTTCATTGGTTTTCTGAAACTGCTAGATTACAACAGATGGATTCATTTATCTAGCTGTGTCTTTATATATATTTAGATGGCTCCCATCTCTGTGGGACTTGTGTGCCTCTCAAGTGTTTTAAAATAGAAAAAAGCTGTTTCCTTCTCTGTCTTGCTTTCAATCCAGCCCATAAGAGGAAAAGCTTGATTGGCTTAAATGGCTTGGGGTTATTGGACTGGCATTCCCTGCATGTTTCTGCATGAAGAAATGAAGCTGAGGAGAGAAATTTTGCATTTATTTCTGAATGCTATGGAATTGGGGTTATTTCTATCCCCACGGGGTAAAATCAGTTCAATAGTGGAGAAATACTGCCTGGGAAAAGCCAAATTCTCTGTCTGGTCCTACCCCTTCACCTTTGGCTGCCATGTTCCACTGGGAGCTGGCTGTGGAAGGTTACGAAAGGCTTTGAATGTCAGAAAACCAAAGTTCTGAGTAAGAAACTACTGTGAGCAAAGCATCAGGCTCATCTCCATTGCTAAGCAGACATCTGCTGTGTTTTACAGCAGCTGTGCTTTATTTCAAAGCATAGGGAGTTGCAGTAATTAAGCTGCAAGACACAAATTCATGTGTCAGTGTGCCCTGATGTGCACTCATCAGGATGAGGCACAACCTTACGTCCAGTCCCACCTGCAGGAGGGCACCTCAGATGCCCTGAGGCTATGGGGCAGGTACAGGTGAGATGTGCTGCTCCTGTGCTGGTGGGACACGGAGGAAATGTTTAAGCATTAATGTAATGTAAATGTTTAAGCATAATGTTTAACCCAAGCGCAGAGATGGAGCCAAGGAGCCCAGAGCAGCAGTACCCCAATGCCAGCTGGCAAGGTGTCAGCATCACTGACCAAAATTTCCCTTTTCCCACACGGAAGAAAAAGCAATGCCCGAATTTTACAAAGCATGAGTTCCACCACGCTGCTGCGAGCAGGTGGCTGTAGGACGCCTGGGACCCAAGGGACGGGCGTCCTGGTCGTCTACCGGACATCTGCGTCGCCTCTTGGGAGCTTCTTCTGCACTACTGAGGAGCACCTTTTCCAGCCCCCGTGCCCCGAATCCCCGGGCGAGGACGGACGAGCTGTGCGCGGGCCCGCCCGTCCACGTCGGCCCCGCTGAGAGGAGCTCGGCCGGCCGCGGGCAGCGGTGCCGCGGGATGTCACTGCGGAGCCGCCGGACGCTCGTGCCCGGCCGCCTCCCGCCGCCCTTCCGACAGCACCCGGCCAGGTGTGCCCGCGGACACGGCCACGCCGCGGCCCGGGGGAGGCGCCCTTCTCGTCGGCTCCTCCGCGGGCTCCGCATCGGGATCGGGCAGGGCGCGGCTCGGGCCGCCGGGGCTCCGCGCCGCCGGGGAGCCGCCCCCGGTCCCGCCGCCCCCGGCCCCACCGCAGCACGGAGGGAGGAGGGGGCCGAGGACGGGTTTCACTTCCGCCGCTTGCAGGAACCACAAGCCCCCAGAACATATTAGAATAAATCAGAATAGTAGGGTCCCGCCGGCCCTCGTTTGTCTCCCCCGGAGACGGAGGGAGGAGGGGGAGAGGAAGCGCGGCGGCGGGCAGAGCCATGCGGAGCCGCTGAGGGCAGCACCGCCGGCCGGCAGGAGCGGCGCGGCCTCCGGCGCGGGAGAGGCCGGAGAACAGGTCTGTCCTTCGCTTTGTTCCCCGCGCGCCCGGCCGGCAGCGGGAACGGCCCGGCCCGCGGCCCGGCCCGCTGAGGAGCTTTCTGCGGGGCCGCGGCCGGGAGGGGCGGCGGCGCCCCGTTCTCCCGGCCCGGAGCCTTCGCGCCGCGCGGGCCCTGCTGTGCCGGGCCGCGGGGCGAGTCGGCCCGGAGCTCGCGCGCCCTGTGCGGCCGGGGGGCCCGAGAAGCCGCCTCGAGCGAGGCGCCGCGGGGAGCGCGGGAGAGCCGCGGGTCGGCCGCGAGGGACGCGCGGCGTCTGGAGGCGCTCGGCACGCGGCTCGCTGCCGGCTCGGCGCCGGGCTGAAGGCTCGCAGGGACGGTTCGGCTGCCTCACTGGGAGGCAGAGTTACAGCAGCCCCCTGCCGGGGTCCGGTGCGCCCGTGCCCTCGGTGCCGTCCTTCCGGTGCAGCGCCGGCGCTTTGTCAGACTGCGTGCCGTCCGACGAGCGGGACTGCGCTGACGTCAGGTGGAATCTTTGTTGCACGAGGTTACCGGTGCTGGGAGCTCCGGCAAGGATGGCTTGTTGGCCGCTGGAGCGCATCCCAGCTTCCCCTCCCCCCC
>NW_024884800.1:13240395-13280751 GCF_019232065.1 Centrocercus urophasianus | reverse complement strand
GTGCTTGAGTTCACCACAAACCTGTTCACCACAAACCACAGACCCTGGCCTGCCATTTGGCCTCACTTCCCATTCCTTTGCAATTGACCTTTGCCACACGTGTGGTGCTGGAGCACTTACTCTCCTGCCCTTTCACAGAAACCAGTTGCAAGAGGGAGGAGAAAGTGCAAGTTGTTGAGTCTGCATGGTCTATAGAAATAAAAATACAGCACAGCGTGCTCAGTTCTGAAAACAGGACAAGAGGAATAAGAAGCAGCGAGGTAACGCAAACTGAGCACGATATAACTGAGTAGGACCGTTGCCTTGCTCGTTTCCTTCCATAAAGTCTAAAGGTGTGCTGAACACAATTTAAAAGTTCCTGTTCTGAAGCATGTGAATCAGGCTCCTGAATCCTGCCTGCAGTGACTTTGGTCCCCCAGCATGGTAGGCACATGGCTGGTTGTGAGACTTCTGAGAATGGGCCATAGCACGCAGTTACCTTTTTATCTGTGAATACACAGAGAAAGGGAAGTAGTTTTCTTTTGCTCTGCTTCCCTTTGAGTAACTTCTGAGAGTCGTCCTGCTCACACTGTGCCTGCAGCCTGTGGCAGAGACAGGACATAGCAGGTGCTTCTTGGTCAGACAGAGGGGAAAGCCTTCTCGAAGCTAGTGAGGTGATTAGAACCACTGCTGTGAGGTGGCTAACAGCACGGTGAGGTCTGACAGTTGTGTGCACCTCTTGTGTAAACTGAGTTTTGCAAAGGCAGTCATCACTGCAGCTGGTTACAGTCAGCGGGGAGCCTGGCATGTGTACCATATAAACATTCCCTCTGCGGGTAGGAGGTGTATTACTCATTGTGGAGGTGTCACAGTACGGGCTAGCTGCATATGAAATGTGGTCAGGTAGGTGATAGCACGATGCTGAAGCAGTGTGGCATGGGTAGGCATGTCCCCATGCCATGGGCAGCAGATGTTCTGGCTCTGTAGGGAAATGTGACTCCTGAGTCCTCGTAATGTGGACGTGTAAATTCCAACACTTTCATTCAGGGCTTTGAAAGTGAGGATAGCAGCCCAGTTCCCGCTCCCACAAGCCCCCAGAGCAGCAATGTTGTTCAAAAGGTATGATATAGATTTTTCTTTTAAACTGGGTTTAGTCTCTGAGGCCAGGGAAATCTGAATATATATCTGCATCAGCAAAATGGCATTAAGTCCAAAATCCTCAGCTGACATGAGTTTTTATTTGCATCTTAGCTGGTTCCAAACTGCATTGCTGGCTGATGGCTGTTCCCTAGGGTGATTTTCAAAGAGGTTTTGGAGCAGGCGCTCGCACACCGATGCACCTCTAGATTTTGTGTTCCCTGATCTTTCCAAACAGATTGTCACTGCTGTATGTAACAGATGCCCAGCAAAGAAAGCTTGGACCTGAAAATCCCTCTGGGCATCAATAGACATCACTTTAAATCATCAGATCATAGCAATTCCAGTTAATGTGAGTACTCAATCTCTCACAGTGCTCTCTGAGATTAGGCTCTAGAAGTTGTCCTCATAGTTGAAGTCTTTGTAGTCTTTGTTCTTCAGATAGAATAAACTTAATTTTGAGAACGTATGGGATTTTTTCTTCCCGTTGATGTCTCTGGTAAAGTTTCTTCCAGTGCATCATGTTCCAGAAGCTTTCACTGCGACTGGGATTAAGGAACCCCCAGCAGGGTATGTGGAGTGCCTCCCTGAAGGTGGTGATACCAGGAGGGATGTAGTTTTGGCAGGGTGCAGAGAGAAGAGTTCTGAGTGTAAAGCTCCTCAGCGCAAGTGCTGACCACCAGGGATGTTCTGTGGGGAGAGCTATTATTCGTCCTGCCTGAGCACCTGCAGTCTGCTTCCGTTCTTCATCAATTCATAGGGTCCACTTCAGTATTACAGTTGTGTCTTAACATTTACTAGGGTCCTGTGTATGGTTCCAGATATAGCCAGGATAAATCACAGAGTAATGTAGGATGGAACAGTCCCTGGCCTCCTGCTCAAGGCTGTGCTAGTTTATAGCTGGTTACTCAGGACTTTGTTCAGTTAATTAAGAGCATCTGGGGGGGGGGAAAGAAAAAAGGAAATCCCACAGCCTCTTTGATCCCATTTTGCTGTTTGATTGTCCTCACAAAAAAGCCAATATCTAATCAGAATTTCCTGTGTTTCAGTTTGTGTCTGTGGCTATTATCTTCCATTGTGCACCTCTCCCAAGAATCCACTTTTTCCAGTACCATCTTGTTAGATAAAGGTATACAGAGATTGAAGGTGGGAGAGATGTGAGAGGGCTTTTTTTTTTATAGCTGCTGCTGGTTGCATGCTCGGTTTTGGAGCCAGTATTAGCAGTGTGAGATCACATGAAGTACTTTGAGGTTGAAATGGGGTTTGCTCTGAGGTGAAGATGAGCATAGCTGTAGCCTTGTAAGGATCCTGTGTGAGGTATCAGGGTTTGCTGAGCCATGCTTTTGGTTCCAGCATTGTGTGACAGACTGGGGATGGTACTAAAGGACTGGAATAAGTGCAGAATTAATGTGCCTCCTTTCAACCTAGGTTTTTTTCTGGGGACCTCCTGCTTGAAATTCATTTGTTGGCATGTCCTGTAAGGGATTTGTTTGTTTTTGGAGTGCATCCATCCCTTAATATTCATATGGCATAAGACAAAGACATTTCCTCTCCCGATGCTGTGCTGTCTGAAAGTGCCCCAAGCAGTCACAGACCACAGTGTCAGCAATTTCGCAAACTTTGAACCTTGGATGCTGGCAGCTGACGACATTTTTTGCAGGCTGGCTTGTGACTATGGGCATCAAATGGTGCAGGAGGGACATGTTTCTGCAGGAGAGGTGCTGTTAGGTTGTGTAGTGTGTTAATGAAATCTTTTTCAATAGGCTGAAGCAGGTTAACGCACTTTGACCTACATGAGATGATGTATTAGAAATCAGTTAACAGTGATTGAATTTTCAGTAATAATTTCTGTTCTAGTCCTTAATGTCTAATTTATGCAGAGGTTAGCAGAGGGCAATAATCAAACAGTGTATCTTACATAATAAGACAGAGGATCAGCTGGAAAGACTGACCTGCTGGCTGGCAGTTGGTGCAAACTTTTATTTTAGTGCAAGCCTAAGAACTGCCTTACCAGAAGGCCACATCCTCTGCTGTCTCAGCCTGGCATCACTGGACCTGTATGGATCAGGGGACAGCATAGAAACCATACTGCAGGACCTTAGGAGTTAGTCCGTCCCTCACGTCACAACTCCTTTTTGCATTCAGAGATAGCATGAAGTTTGTTTTGCTAAAATTTATCGTTAGAAAGCAGTGATAGTAAATCCTGGACAGGCTGTCCAGGGAAGCTGCAGCATCTCCACTGCTGAAGATTTTTAGGAGTAAGAAGGCAAGTATTTCTTAGGGCAGAGGTGCAGAAGTGAGGTACTGAAGTCTGCACCATCAGCTGAATATTGCTGAGAACTTTTGTATCTCACATGTGTGGCAGCTGCTGCTTGCAGGACACCTCTCTTCCATGTCCTTCTCCTAGCTCTTGCCATCAAAACCATCCCTTCCATCCCACCTGTGGGTGGATGTGCAACATGGGCAGAGCTGGGCTGGGGCACAGCACCCCTTCTGCTGGTTGGCAGATCTGTGCAGCACGGTACAGGCAGGATTGCATGGGCTGTGCTGGGTGACAGCTTGTTGGGATTCCTTGGTGGACAATCTTTGTATGCATTTCTGATCCTCTCCTTTAATCTTGTTTGGTTCTTGGTCCAGCTTCAGGATGACTGCCTGGTTGATGAGTTCTGGCTTTTAGTTATGTAGGCAGAAAATACATCTTATTCACTTCAGTCTGCCCATTTATTTGTGGGAGCTCTGGTTTCATAGCATATTGAAGCACCAATGTGAGGGCACACAGCAGCAGCCAGAAAAATGTGTCACGGTGATACTGGCAAACAAAGAGAAGCTAAGCAAAGCATGGGAGGGGTTACCATTTCCCTCTGCCAAATGTAGTTACACAAATACACTAAAATACAAGCTAGAGCAATGGGAAAAGATATGCATGAAAACAACAATAATCATTCCATTGAACTCAGTGGGAGTTTTTGCCCTTATGTTCACTTTTGCTCCACACCTACCCTTTAATATATCTCATCAGTCTTTCCATTGCACAAGGGCCTCATCAAACTTTGGTCAGTCCTTTTAAGAAAAACAGCTTCTTTCTAAGAAACAACGAATCCAGTCTTTCAGATTAAATTAAAAGCCAGGAAGAGCCTAAAGCAAAGCGGGCGGTGAGACAGCTGCTTCTGGAAGCAGCCGCAGAAGGCTGGGACTGAAGCAACCCCTCTGCCCCTGCAGCTCTGCAGGACGTGCTCGCAGAACCGCAGGCCCCTCCATCGCATGGCGTGGACAAGGAACGCTTCTCCAAAAGAGCTCTGAGTGCTGGAGGATCACAGGACTGTAATCAGCTGATCTGGATTCTGTCCCCAGCTCTCCCATTGCCTTGCTGTGAGAGGCCGGATTGTTCAATTAACCTCTTTGCTCTTGGCCTTTTCCAGACAGAAACTTATTTTTATTTATCTCTTTGAGATCTTCATAAAATGATGCTAAATGTCTCTGTGCAGAGACATCCGGAGGCAAAAAACATAAAAGCTCCTTAAGTGCAGCACATTTTGGCTCGACAGATCTTTAACTACTGTTTCACTGGAACCCCTTAATAACTGTAGGGCCTGAAGGGGAACGTCCTTCTCTTTCATACTCAGCAAGGCACTTTGGGCAGGCCCCTGCTCTGCTGGTCGTCCACCACAGCGTGGGCTGGGCGAGCACATGCCTGTGACAGATGACTTGAGGTTTCGTCACAGTGTGGGGTTTCATTTCTGCCATACCACCCGCAAATCATGGCAACCATGTGACAAACGGGACAGAGCCTTCTGCCTGCATCCTTGGGTTTTCCCATTGGGTCAGAGAAGCTGTCCGTTTTTCTTTTCAGCTTATTGCTTATATTATTAATTAATGAAGGGAGGAGATAAAGAGTTCCCTTGGTGTTTTTTTTACCCTACTTTAATATTTATCTTTAATTTTTCCTCTCCTAACAGCTAACAAGGTTTATCACTGATCTCAGCTGTGACTGGAGTATCTTTGGCTCTGAGCCTGCATGGGGAAAAATAAGGGAGGAATAAGCTGAAGGGCTGTTTTTAGGGGATTTTTGCCTGTTGTTTGTTTTCTTCATAGTGCGTTTGGTGCTTGTTTCCGTGAGAAGACTAGGTAACCACAGAACTGAGGAAATTCTACTATCTTGGGAACTGAGGGGTGAAAGATGAGACATCTGAGGGAGAAAGGAGATTTGCAGGCAAGAAACTGATTATGTTTTTACAAAACATTCAACACTTGCCTGCAGTGCTTCAGCTACAGTTCTGTTTTTTTTTTCCTGTAGACCACCCCAGCTTGGCTACTTAGTGGAATCTGAGAAGAATAAATAAAACTTTAGAGATAATTTTAAGATAATGCTTTTAGGGACAATAACTATCCAGCACAAATTCAGGATAATATCTTCAAATACAATGTTTTATTGGGATGTTTGTGTTTGTCTTCTTCCTTCCTCTCATTCTGTCTCCGCCATGAGTGTGAGAAGTCTTAGCATTGACTGCAGAGGTTGACAGCTCCCCTCCGATCAATGTTACCACCTCTCTGCATCTGCTCGCCTGCTGGAACCACTCACAAGGAGACAACTGCAAGGGTGGAAGGTTCTTTCCCAAAGGTGTTGTCAAGACACGCTGCTAGATACGTTTCCTCTCCTTTAAACAGTGCTGAGTATTGTGTTCTTTTCAGTAGGCTATATTCCACTGGCAGGGCTGTGAACTATCATTTGTTATTGTGTTTAGAATCTCCATTCCTGTAAGTACCTGGCTGGAAGGAAATAGAATGAAATTTGAAATTCTTGAAGATCAGCCGTTCTGAAAAGTAAGTCCTATGCAGCTCAGTAAGTCCTCAGCCTTCCTTCAAACTCCTCATCCAAGGAAGGACACCCATAATTCAGCAGAGCCCAGTGACTTGAGACCTTCAGAAATTTCTCCCAGTTCTAAAATGCTTCCAGAGAACCCATGATTTTCATGCAATTCGTTCAAAAAGAATTATGCTGAACAAGATACAGAAATAGTTGTGTTTTCACTGCCCAGATATGACTTCTTGAATTCTCCAGTCACGCTCAAGAACTCTTGGTATTTTTTCAAGTGAAATGATGAGATGACTTATTTTCAGTTGGCAATTAGTACCTTAGCTTTAGGGAATGAAAACTGTGTTACATGAGAAACAGCAACATCAGCAAAGGATTTTTGTCTGTTCCTGCTGCCAGTTTGTGTTGTGTGTAAATGTGTAATTCTCAGCTGCCTCGCCATCACCCATGTCTGGAATCTGGGGTGTGCCTGTGGTGTGGGGCGACTTGCCTTTGCTAGCTCTGTGTCAGGGGCAGGCTTTTTTCAGGGAGCAGCTTGTGGGGTGAGGGGCTCAGGCGGCCTGCTGGCATCCATCCATGTGGGGCGAATCCACAGCACAGTGATCCCTGGATGTTTGCACTTTTTCCCTGGAATGAGATTAACCATCTATTTGCAATCCTGCCAATTTTTAACAGCCATCTTCACTTTGGGATTTCCCATTGTGGAGATCTCAAGAGTGACCCAAGGAAGCGAAGCCATGATTGCAGTTTTGCAGTGGTAAAGAAGAGCTGCATGGGCACAAGATTTCCATGTGGATTAGTTCGGCTCTTCTTAACCTCTTCTGTGGGAGAGTGGAACTTATGGCCTTCCTCTTTTCTTCTTCCTGCTTCTTGGATGGGGAAAGAAGAAGTGAGCTGTGCCTCCCTGTGCCTTTCATGCAGTGTGCTCATGAGGTGTAGGCAAGCTCTCAGTTAACGCATTTCCCTGTTTTGATAGACTGACTTCTCATGTAGGATTTACCAGTTTTGAGGTGGCTGATGAGTGGGGTTGAAACGTTTCCTTGATGTTTAATAACCAGCTAGGAAATTAGACTGGCTTAGCAGCCCTGTCCAGGGGGCACCAAGTGTGAACTGCAGAATTCAAAAATTAGAAATTAATTATTAGTTAATTCAGAAACCTGAATTAACTCAGCTTGGAAGACATCTAAACACACAAAGCTCTGTCCGTTATTAATAGTAAGATAGCAAGTGTGCATTTGGTGGAACGCAGTGTTTGAAACTTATCTATGCTTACTGGAAGGACGAAATACCTCATGAGGGATTGCACAGGACGCCCCAACTGCTGATCTGAGCTTCTGCCTGCAGTGTCCTGGCCTTGCTGCTTTTTACTTAATGCTGAGGCTGCATTTAGTGGTGGGGAGAAGCTTTGCCTTTTGTGTGATCTGGTGAGTTGTATTTTTGAATCCAGGTAAGCACACGGATTTAAATCAGTTTTAAGGAATCTGAAGCACAGCTTCCAATTTTGTACTTAGAGTGTATTCTGGTTCTCAGTGAGCAAGCTGAATCTCTAAATGCTGCAATTTGTGCTTACAAGCAATTACAGCTGCGACTGATTGCACACGAAATAAAAGGCAATTTAAGGGAAAAAAACCCCTTCTAATTTTAAGAGCTCTGAGCCATTTGTCCAGATACGTTTTCATGGATCAGATGAGTACTGCTCGTTTGCTTTTGTTGTGTGTCCGAAGTTTGAATGAGGTGCATACGGAGTGCACTTGTCACAAAGGAGGTGGATTTCCTTCTTGCTCGGCTTGCCTCTGAAATACATTTTACGTAATGAGGCACTGATTACCTAAATTAGAAAACCAAAACAATGCTGTTGTCTCATTTGGTACGAGGCAGAGGCTGTGTGGACAACTGAAAGCTTGCTTAAAGGCAGTCTGTGACCCACTCCATGCTATTCTTATGCTAATGTGAGAATGGGTATCCTGGGCACCATCTGCTGTCCCTGAAGTCCCGGCCTTGGGCATTCAAAATTGGTTTGCTTTATTAATGCTAGGCCATCCAGAACAGCAGCGGTGCATTTGTTTGAGCCTATGAAATCAGAAGTTCCAATTGTAAGCATACAGAGATAATTGTCACTTTTAATAATACACTCTAACATGATAGCTACCCATTTTTCCAAGCCCTTAGACAAAGATGCCACCTTTCAGGCTGCAGTTAGCTCCAGCAAAGCCAATAAAGGCCTCTCTGGCTTCTTGGGGAGGTGGGTTTTGCATCCCAGGAAAGTCATTTCCTTACAGGCAGGATGGATTTATTGGCTGGCTCTGCATTTTAACTTTTGTAAATGCCCCCTAGAGAAATGGAGGCAAGTCTTGGTATAAATCAAAGTTAATAAATAGGACATACGATGTGGTTATTTTTAGAAATGCCGAAGTGATGGGGTATCAAATATCTAATTAAGCCAGGCAGGGTTTAAAGCATACAGAGCTTATTGGCAGAACAAATGTCTGCAATCTCAGTTGTATCTTAATATAGTCTCCTCTAATGATGATTCTGTTTGTGCTTATTAGCTATATAGTTCTTTTGGTGTCTGTGGCTCCAATTAGAAGGCAATTCCTTTTGTTCAAGTACCTGACTGAGTACTTAAGCTGTTCATTCTTAGTACCTGTGAGGAACAGAGCAGGATGATCTAAAGGTAGGCAGCAAACTGAATCCCCCTGAGCTGCAGCCTCCTCTCTGTGGCCTCAAAAGAGGCGGAGCCTATGGGTCTGAGTCCTGTTCCATGCTCATGGCTGCACGGGCAGGTCCTGAGCTGGCACCTGGCCCCCAGCAGGGACCAGCGAGCTTCTGCATTGGGCAGGCAGGGTATAGGGTACTGTGCTGGGGTCCCCAGGCCCAAAGGCACTGCGGCTTGCCGGGTCTGGCCCCACACTGCTTGCAGGGGAAGCACAGAGGGATGGAAGTGTGAACAGGAGGCAGTGGGAAAGCAGTGTGATGGGCTGCAGTCTCTGCTGAAGGCAGGTTTGTGGTGTCCTGGTGGGAGAACGCTTTGTGGCATAGTGGGAAAGGAACACATTGCCCAGGGCTATTGGTGGCCCAGGGAAAACATGGGGTTTGGGGTTTGTAAGTGTGAGTGTCCTTATCTCCTCGTTTCAGCATGATGTGTGTGCAGAATTTATTTCCAGTGACCTCTGTGATGAAAAAGAATTAACAGCAGACCAACCATCTCCAGTTACCTAAACAAGCAGCACACAGCCAACAGGGAGAGCAGCTTTCATAGCTGCTTTTATCCCCTCCCTTGCCCCCAGAGCTTTCTGTTTTTGTTTTCAGTTATGGGTGAAGGAGACAAGCACTCCAGGGCCAGGGAAAATGAGAGTTAATTACACTGTGGATGGGGATTGTTGCACAATGCTGTTCTTTCCCATCCCTGTCTCAAATGCTTGAGAGAACAGCAAAGCTAACACAGGTGTTCTTCAGTCCTGTGTGTTCTTTGGGGCGCTGCAGATGCGGAGTCAAACTCTTTCACTGCAATGAAGACAAAGATGAGAGAGGCTCTCGGGGCTCAGTGTTTGTGCCGCTTGTGCCAAGGACAAGTAAAATATGACAGAAATGGATTTAAAATGTGTATGCACTCCTTAATGTTCTGGGTATATGTGCATATATTTTTTAAATCCAAAAAATACCTGGTTTTGCTTTGGCCTCCTTGTTGTAAGAAGCAGAAGGAAGTCCCTGGGACGTGCACAGAAGAGAAAATATTTGTTATCCAGAGCTCTGAGTTGAACAGTGGGATATGAAGGACGGTTTCAGAAATCACTCTAAGTAATATTCACCCTTGGATCCCTCACCATCACTCCCTGGGATCACTCCTATTCCATTCCTGCATTTGGCACAGGAAGAAGAGTTCTTGTTTCAGAAGCCCCCTGTCAATGGAACGCTGTGTAAGGCAGAGGTGAGCAAGGGGAAAGTGTGACCTTCTGCAAAGGAGTGGAGGGGAGGCAGATGGGAGTGCTGTCTTTTGATCTTATAAGCTGAGGTGTTGAACTTGTGTTGAGATCTGAATACATAAGAGAAGCTTACAGATTGCTGATTGCCCATGGATTTCTCATTGATGGAGGAGGCTCAGCTCCTGCTAAAGTAGGGCGCTGCCTGACTGGAGGGGCAGCCTGCTGGCAGTGATACAGTCAAGGGGCACATTGAAGTTGTTCAGTGTGTAGGTGCATCTACTTGTGAATGTGGCACTAAAGATGCATATGCAGACCTAATGCAAGCGCTGAACCAGGAATTACAGGTTCATGGTCTCTCATCTGTCAGGGCAATTTCATCTCACATCAGGGCTGATGCTTGAACCTGTCACATTTCAGCTCACTACAATAATCACTGGGTTTGCATGCCCCGATTGGAAAGGCTCCCATTTAAATGTGGATGCTTCAGAATGATTCTGCTGCATTAAAAGGCTGGAGTAGGTTTCATCTCATTGTAGAAGGCACTGAAATACTGAAAGCTCAAAAAGTGCAAGACTGTTGTTTTACCAGAGCTTAGAGTCATGACACTGCAGAATGTCCCAAGTTGGAAAGGATCCACCAGGATCATCAGGGAAGTCAGGAGCAGCTAGAGCCAAGTCTTGATAGAAGGGCTGAGTTGGTGGCATTAGAGTTATATGTCTCGTGTTTTTCATTGGTGGCTGGTTAGGAAAAGTAGTGCTATTAGCATGCTGGATCATGTGAGATGTAGGAATTCCTGCTGCAACCTACTGAGGTTTTTTGGGAAGTTGTTTCTGCAAAGGGTGCTGAAGCTCTTGGAGAGACGGCAGGGTGCTAGGCAGCCTTGTGAGCCTTGCATTGCAGCCTGGCAGGCTCTGTCTTCGAGAAAGTCACACTTATACACAGACACTGGTAAGAGGAAGTGTGGATGGAACGAAGCTAAAAAGAAGTTGTGAAGAGAATGGTATCCAGAGATGGCAGGACTGCCATGAGTGAGTCTAGGTTTTTCTGTGCAAAGCTCTGTCAAGTGACAGCTTTCGTTAAATAGGTAATGACTTGTTTTTGGAATGCCTAATGCAGTTCCTTCAAGCTGCAGTAGTTTTGCTCAGCACCACAGCATATTTCCTTTGTTCCCTGTCAGCAGCTACTGGATGTCTTCTGCTATGGTTCTAGGGAAGCCAGAGGACAGGGATGGCTCCTGGGGATGCTGGCTGCTGCTGGTGGCTCAGGGGCTGTGCCTCCAAATTGATCTGATCTCAGCCAGGTTCTTGGTTCCTGGGCAGGCGTTTTAAGATGCTGAAATGTGTTAAATGAGTGCTTTGAAAAGCAAACTTCTGCTCCTTCTCCCAGCACATGATGGTGTTACTGCTGCTTGTTGCTACACTCCTGCTTACAGACCCCACTACATGCACCAGCAAGGGCTGCTTCTCGGCTTCTGCATGTACATGAGACAAGTCATTTGCACGGCCTAATTTAAACTGCTAGATCAAAATGCTTGCAACTCTGCATACGCTTCCTCAGGAGAAAGGAATGTTTTCTCATTCCTGTCTTATTTCATATTTCACAGCTGCAGTTTGTCTTGTTTTTCCCCCGCCTCAGGCCCAGCAAGTGCTGCAGTGGATAGGGGCTTAAAGGATTATTTACTTTAGGGCATTCATGCCGCCTTTGAAAATTTATGTATGTTTAGTTTAGTTTTACCAGAGACTCTTATTAGAGCAGCATGGGGAGTTTGCAGGGAGAAATGAAAGGCAGTCAGTATGCATATTTCTTCCAAAAATGTGCTGTACGAAGATAGTTATCCAGTTATCTCTTAAGCAGGACAGCTTATGATGGTCTTTGCTCCTGCGTTCCTTTTTCCTTCTCAGTGCCTGTACCTCCCTCTCTGTACCCTTTCTAAGTCCATCTCTGATGGCACAGATAGCTGTGTCCTGATGCTACCCAGGTAGAATTGGTAGGAAAGTTAACTCCTGTTATCTTCTGTAGGACCATGATCAGTCCTTACCTGTGCCATCTCCAGCCAAAACAATTCTGGTTACAGTGCAAGGTGTGAAGCACCAGTGAACAGTTACCAAGTCCTGCTCTCTGTCCTGTGATTCCCTGTGTCATTATGACAATGGGGGATTTCTTCTCTGCTTCTAAGAAAACACCTTGGCAGAGAAGGTAGGCTTGTACCTTGGAAGAAGATCTTGAGAAAACTCAGGCTGGCTCTTGAAAGTTTTCAGGCTGTAACTTGAGAGTCTGACACCTTGTGTCCCAGGGTGATGGCAGCATCAGAGCTTTTTGTTTGCTCAGGCTGTTGCTGAGTAGTGTTGCCTTGCAGGTGCTGATGCCAGCAAAACTGTACATACATGGCTTTCCTCCTTAAATGGAGCTGAGGAGTTACTTTTCAGTCAGTGAGGGAGGAGATGGATTCCTTATCTTCCTACCAGTCTAAGATCATGAGAGAATGGGCTCTTTTTTAATGCCAAGCTTTTATTTGATTATTCCCACCATTAAGCATGTCATCTTGTTGTCCCCCTTCCTCGCTGAGGAGGGAGTTCAGCAGTAGAACTCCAAGAGTGTTGCAAATATATTGATATAAGCAAAAGCCCACTTTCTAATTCGAACAGGGAACAGAGAAGCCCATTTCTGTTGTGCCACATATCAGTCTGCTTGATGCCTGGTAGTCTTTCATCAGCTTAGGGCTCAGAAACGTATTGCTGCTTGTTTGTGGTGTATGGGGATGGTGGAAGGTGAGGTTGGTTTCAACATAACATGAAATACATAGTGTTTTGCTCTCCCCTGTCTGCCACCCTTCTAAGAGTAAGATTCAAAGCTAAGTCTTGCCTTTAAACTTCCCCAGAGCTTTGGGTTGAGACCTCCTGAAGAGCCAGACCTGAAAGTGCTTGCTTAGCTTGTGCTGAATGTGGGGAAGACATAGATTGTTGGTTGGTAGAACCTTGAGGTGTCTCTCATCAGCCAGCAGGGAAGAAGTCTCCTGCAGTATTGGAGGCTGGATGAAATGGGTGCAACAGTGCATACAACTTTAGAGTTTCCTTCTAAATTATGTTTCATAGAAGTCTGAAAATTCAAGCAGAAATGTGCTTGGTTTTTTGAATGTAGGTGTCCACATTGGGGTAATTGGGAGAGACTGACTAACAGATTAAATCCATCCGATAGCATCCACAAGGAGAGAAAACACATCCATACCTCTTTTACCTGCAAGAAACTTGTACAACAAAGCCTATTTCTAAAGGAGATGTGCACCCTTACTCACTTCTGTGAATGATGACGGATCTGACGATGTTTGTCCTGAAATTCCAGCCTTCAGACTTGGACGATTTAGGGCAAGATTCTTTGTTTTCATTTAAAGAAATTGTAGTTCACTTACTGTGAAGGCAAAAAAAAAGGAAGACTTGAACACGTAGCAGCAAAATGCAGAAACCCCATAAGGCAAATAAAGCATGTCATTTCTAAAAGCATCTTGTTTTCTAAGCCAATCTCATTATTTTGTAGGATCTGACTAATGGTTTTTGAATGCTCAGGTTGGCTTTGGAGACAGGACTTGATTTTCACCAGTGCTAAGTACTGCACTCCAGTTGTCACACCTATAAAAAATCACCCATTAAAATCGTGCCTGGCATCCAGCAGTCAGACACACAGGCTGAGTGGAGGGAAGACATGCAGACACCACGGCATGGCCAGAGATTTGCCTTGCCCACTGTGTGCCATGGCAGGCATGGGCTAGGTTAAGCAGTAGCAAATGCTAACAGCAGGGGCTACTTTGTACAGAATATGTATTATACTTCTTATAATGTCAAATATTAACATAAGAAATATTATGAACTAGTTGGGAAATCCACCAAGCTGAGATTTACCTCTAAAGAACAGATCAGGTTAAAGGGAGGGGGCAGTAGAGAGAGACCATGCAGTAGCAGAGAGAAGCCTGAAGGGACCTTTCTTCAAGGAATATCTTGGACTGAGTGAATTGGGAATTTTGTCTTTATTTGAAAAAAGGGGCATGAGGATACCTGTGGAGAGTCCTCATGGAGACTAAGCCCATCCTGCGGTGTTTTTTTATTATTAATATTTGTGTTTCGAGGTTTATCTTAAAGCCTCCGCCCTTGAATTCAGGTTAGACTCGCAGCATCCCTTACAGAAATCACTTCCTGTGTTTCCTATCCATGAGAAAATGAGTGGAAACCTGAGCCAACAGCCTGTCAGAGGAGGAACCTTTCCATGTCCCCAGCCCTGTGACTGCTCTTTGTGTGTGTTTATTTTGAGGCCTCACTCTTGGTTTTTCGGGTGCTGGGGCTTAGCATTACCCCTGCTGTTAGCCCAGGTCACTAACGGAGCCTGCCTGCACACTTCCCAGTGGAGGTGACCGCATTCAGCGATCTCAAGGTCAGGGCTGCTGTGCTGTGTCTCTGCTGGACTTCAGTCTGAGGGGAAGAGTTTTCCAGTCGGTTTTTGGTCTTTTTGCATTGAAGGCAGGCTTCGGTGAGAGCTCAGGTTCATGGCCATCAAATTACCAGAATTAATAGAAGCAGGCAAAGCTTTGAATGTTTTGTAGTTTTAAAAGAGCTTAAAAGTTTGTAACACAAATGAAATGCCAGTATTGATCTGACATAAAATTTTGGGTCACGGCATAGTTGGTTGTTCTTTTTTCTTTTTTTCGGGTAACTTTGGTATGAAGCATGTGAATCTGAGCTGTTGGCAACAAATTAATAAATCACATGCTTAGTCTTTATATTGAAATACCTTTTATACTTAAGAGATGGTATAAACTTAAATGTGCTTTGCAGCAGATTCTCTGGGCTGTGCAGATCTTCTGATGAGGAGAGAAGATGGCAGCTTTTGAGTGGAGATGGGAGAGAGCTGAGTGTGTGAATAGCAGTGGAGGAAGGAGAGTCCTTAATCTGGTTACAAGAGATGTGTTCTATCCACTTGTTTTTCAAATAAATATATTTATACACCAAAACCAAAGCCCCTATGTGAACAGTGCAGAGCCAAACCTCCCTAACACAGTGCTCTCAATGAGCTCCTTTCTACGATTCTGCTTTTGCTTTTCACTGACATAAGCTGCTATTTCCACCTACGTTTTCTCCTGTCGTATGAAGCCTCTCTCTGTCTCCTGGGGTTGTTCCAGAGTGTGGAGGGTTCACAAAAACCCCTTCCCTGAAAATAGGAGAGCTCGGTTTGTACAGCATGGTGGTAAATGGGCAGATGAAGCTGCATATGCAGACAGAAAAAAAGTATTCTTTTTTTTTTTTCTGTATAAAGGGACTTAAAGTGGGTTAATTAACACTGACCCCGTTTAAAGGATGGCTTATGTGGCTGCTTGATGGAGGGGAAGTCAGATTCTCCATGTGTTGGTCGGAGCCTGTGTGTACAGCAGGGTGCTGGGCTGAGCAGGCAGCAAAGCCTGACAAATTGGGCAGCTGCTGGCCCCACAATGAGCCAGCTGGTTGAGAAGCTGGGCTGTGTCACTGAGCCTTGCATATTCAAAACCAGGGCAGATTTGCTCCTTTAATTACAGTGTTCCCCCTGGCCCTTGGAAAATGGGTTCGTGACAGGGGGCTTGTTAAGATCAGGAAGATTTCCTGCTTCCGCCAGCCTCTGAGGGGAGGAGGAGGTGGAGAAGGACAGCTGGGAAGCGCTTGCTGCATGGAGGCTTGGGATTGGGGCTGGGCCCAGTTGCTGTCTGTGTTGGACAGGAGGATGGAGGGGATAACTGGCTTGTGGTGGGCAGGGCTTGCACTAGGCTGGTGCTGCATGTGTTGAGCTGACCCTCAGAAGTGTTAAAAACCAAGGGAGGATTCTGGTGTGGAAAATGTGGCCTTTAGTTTTTAGACTTTTCCTTGGGCTCATCTCTCATCCGGTGAGCAGAGAAGAAGCTACGAAGTACAGCTGTCGTGGTGATGAGGTCTGTGCTGCAGCGGAAGCAAAAGTTCCAGCCAGTGCAATCCCAGCAGCAGTCCCACAGAGATGTGTGCTCCAGGAGCAGAGGAACTCTCCCTGTGACTGGTGGACTGTAATCAGGAAGGCATTTGCTGAGCGGCTTTCATAGCACAACTCTTCCTCTGATGTCTTTTGGCTCTGTGGCTCTGAGTGTTTCCTAGCACAGTGATGTGGTCTCTGGCCTTGCTGGTAAGCCCTGAGCACTTCAGAGCATGAAGGAACTTACCTGGTGCTCCCAATCTCCCCAGGCAATATTGCCTCTCTGTGTCCTTTATCAGTTACTGTTTAGGTGATAGAATCACAAAGCTTCAGCATTATTAGAAGCACTCAGAGCTGTCACATCAGTTTGGTAGATTGGCTCTCTCTCCTCATTGAATAGGAGAGGCGAGGCAAGCCCTGCATTTCCAGCGACACAAAAGGTATTAAGCTGCAATAAAGCTTATTTTTGAAATGAGCAATGAGAATCAATGGACGGATGATCAGGGCCGTTTGTTGGAAGCCAGGCACTGAGCTCTCTGCAAGTCCACCCACGCCATGTTCTTGCTCATTTCAGCAGTGTGATGGGGAGGACATTGAACCTGACTGCTTCACCCTTCATTTGTAGGAATGGCATTAGGGAGACCCAAATGAGGAGAAAGTGGCAGTTGGCATGCGTTGTCTCAGAAGAGTGTTGTGAGCTAACAAGTTTGCTCTTTTTCCATGTTATTACCTGCTTCTAAAACCTGCATAGGAATGGAGGATGTGGTCTGAATAGGCTCATTAGGAAATCTGATCAGACCTTCCCTTCTCCAAAGGGAAATTCAAACTGAGAAACGGCCCATGGTTAACAGCTGAAGGACCGTATTGCACGCAAAGCAGTAGGCTGGGCTGGAGGAGCTGCCTGCCAAGGCAAACCACCCAGCAGGATATGAAACAGTAGTGAAACGGTAGTGGCACTGGCAGCTCTGAAGTAGAGTTGGAGAGCAGGGCAACTGTTTATAAGGCTCTTAGGCTGCAGCATTCACTCCTGAGAGAGAATCTCCCTTTGTGTGGATCCTTTTTTTATCTTCTGCGTCCTGGACCTGGCCAACGAACAGTGGTTAACCAGAGCTAAAGCCAGGATTGCAGGCGTAGTTTAACTAAAGGAAAAATCTAACTGGACTGGATTGGTAATCACAAGGAATATTTTTCAAACTCTTTCTGAATCATTACCTGGAAGAGGGGTGTAAGAGTTGGGAGAGCAGTTCCTGTTAGAAGAGAAGCCCCTGCTGCTCAGGAGTGCTTGCTCACTGGTGCAGGGAGTTGCAACCAGGCAGTATCTTGAGCTCAGTTTGAGCTGATACTCCAGATACGACCAGATTTTGGGTGACAAAGAGATGATCTTCATGTTCAGCTTCCCAACAGACTTTTGTTCCTCGATCTTGTGCTGAGACAGCCGCTATTCTGCAGTTCAAAAGCTCTCCTCCTCCAAGGTCTTATTTTGTTTCATGATGCAATCTACACCCTGAGTTGTTAAGGATTTCCTTATAATGTGACAGGTCAATGAAATGAGATTCATTGTCTCTTTTGGGACTCTCCTGGGACTTTGCAATAATAGCAGGAAGAGCTGGGGCAGGAAGGGCAGCTCCCTGCTGCGCTGTCTGCCTGGCACTTTTTTGGTTTAGTTATGTCTTGAAAAGTAAATCCACCCTGAGAAGGGAGAAGAGAGATTGGTGGAGGTTCCGTCCCACCTCTTTTCCATGGGATTTGCCTGTCAAATGCCAGGCCATAGTGCTGGGAGAAAGCTGAACCACTCTTAGGGAGCTCTTGTTTCAGGAATGGGTTCTCCGTTCTCTTGTATGTTTTCCCTGCTTCTGTAGGACAAGTGATTTCCTCAGTCTTATTTTGTTTTGGAAATGTGGTGGAGCTGTGCCCTGCGATAAACCCTGAAGGATTTTAAATTCCATCTGTATTGCATTCAACGAAACCCATTTCATTTTTGGTTTCATTCTGTGATCTGGCTGACTGTGATTGTCCAGCTGTGCTGCCGGGTAGTGTGAGTGGCGGTGGGTGCCATCCTTGTGGTTGTGATCCTTGAGAGGTTTTTTCTCATTTGGCGTGACTTATGTCAGGGAAGGGACACATACTGCCAACTTCTTGTAGTGAAAGCTGTGGAAGCAACAACCAAATAGATTGGCTAGGCAAATCGCTCAGGCCTAGCAACAGTTTGCTTTGCTTCGTTAATTGGATGAAAATAACTTCTAGAACCAGTTCTGCAGGGAAATACTCATCTCTGCAGATGCAACACTTACTTTCCAATACCCTCATGATCTGGGTTTTTTTAGTTGTTGTTTTTCTTCCCAGGAATATCATGTGCCAGGAGATGCAGGCAGAGGGAAGGCAAAAGAAGCATCAGCACCATCCAAATGACTGTGCTGCTGTGGGCATCTGTGTACACTGTTCTCTTCTGGCATAGGTAACAAAACCAGGGCCTGAATTCAGCATTGCTCTCGTGATACCAGTTATGCTGGTGTCTGCATTGGTTTGAGGTGATGTACTATGTGGTGCATCTGGAAGAAGCAGGATGTGCCAAAATTAGATCCATTTATCTGCCTGCCTCAAGTATACAGCTTTCAGCTAGAACAGGGCCCTGATCTAAACCAGTTCTTCCTTCTGTCCTTTTCTGGTAAGAAAGGTGAAGGTGTAGGGTGAACCTTAGCTCCTTCCTATCCTTTACCACCCTTTGAGGGTGGCTTTTGTCGGGTTGCTTTATCTTGTAGACTGAAACGTACAGGGCAGACTTGATTGTTCTGTCCCAAGGACTGTCCTGCCAGCCCCAGGATCTTGGCTTCGTGGTGCACATGGCTGCACAAGACTGCTCCATGGCTATGGGGCTGGCTGGGGGCATAGCCAAGCTGGGTGGGCTCAGGTATGTAGGTGGTGTACAATCAGGTGGGGTTATTTTGTTCTGATGAAAAAAACAACAACAACAAAAAGTGGGAACAGGCAAAGTGGAAACACTTCTCATGCGACAGTGAAGTGAGGTGGTGCGGTGATGTGTTATCCTGCTTGGTTGCACTGCACACAACTGCAGCTTGAAGCCAGCCTTATCAGGGGACTACATGTGCGCCTCACTAACTCACAGTATATTCAGCCTGACAGGGTTTTCCCAGTTTGTTAGAGTCATCTGAGGAGGAGGCTGGATGCATTTTGCTAGAGCATCATTTTGGATGCCCTGGTGGTCCTCAGCCACACTCTTAAACCTTCAAATAAGTTCTTTTTTTCTTGTAGGGCTTCATTTTCCTCTCACAAGTGAGCAAGCACAGGGCCAGGAGCAGAGGACATCCCACCCTCATGGGCTTGGGGGCTGGCTCCTCGTGGCCCCGATGTAAGTGCTGCCCAGCACGCTGTTCCCTCAGTGCCCTGACAGCAGCCCCTGCTCCTCCATGACCTGGTGTGCTGTGAGCCATCCTGGGAGCTGCTCGCCATCCTGTTCTTCAGGGTGAAGAGTGCCACAAAGCTAGGAGCAGAGATTACTGGATGAGTCCTACTGGAGGCAGCCCGGCTGTGCCTGGAATGAGCCCAGCTGGGGCAAAAGATGGTTGTGCTCCTCAGGGAAGGGTTTTATAGCATCCAGAGGGATAGGATTTCTGCTTTTGGACACTACTGCTGCGCAGGTGGTAAAATGTGCCCTACTTCTTGCCTTAGGCTTAGAGGTGACACACGTAGGTGGCTGCTGCTCTGAGGGCACTGTGTGGGCTGCAGTGGGCCTTGCACCTCTGCTCTGCCAGCTGCAGCATGGCAGCAGAGATGGGACCCTGAATTCTGGGAGTGCAGTTCCCAGAGTCAAGGTGGGTTATTTGGACTGCTTGTATGCACTGTCTGCAGTGTGGCTTATCTAAATAGATCAATCCAGACATTTCTGGAGTTTCTCTTTCCCTGGGTATGCCATGCACAGTACTTAGTTTGGCTGTTCACAGCTGACTAAATCCTTTTAAGAATGAGTCACTCCCGAATGAGAGGTGACAACAGATGTGCAGACAGCGAGAAGTCAGGAGTGAGATAATGAATATTAGAGAAAGGCTATACTAAAAAGGGAAAGAGCAGTATGAACTGCAGCCCTTATAAATAGCACTGCACTGAAACGATGGGTTTTATTTGGAAACGTGGTTTTCAGGGAGGGTTTAGGTTTAGGTTTCTTGGCCCATAATTTTGTGGGCTTGTCCTGCCTCACCGTCTCTGGGAAGAGAAACTGTTCAGCATAGGTTAGTATTGGAGGGTGGTTCCCAAAGCAGCATCCTGCTCCAGGTTGGGTTGAGACGGCGTGGCGGTGCCTCATGAAATGGTGCATTTCCGCACAGTCACCTTGCTGCACTGTGTAGCAGAGGGGAAAAGATGGGTTGGGGCACCTTAGCTTGGGCTCCTGGCCTTCCATCTGTGGAAGAATCCCGTGTTGGTTAATGCTGAGCAGAGTGCTCTGTCTCTGCAGGTGCTGCTGTCCTGCAGGTGGGCATCCTGCAGTGGAGTCGTGAGTCACGCTGGAGTTGGTTTTCCACGCAGGTTGGGGCTGGACATTGGCACGAGGTTATAGCCTAGGGCAGAGATCTGCAAGGAGCTGAAGGGAGGTAATTGTCCAAGTCTCATTAAAATGCAATATAATTATAAAATCCCATTAAAAGGCAATATAATTATATTATTTTATTTTCATTATTTATACTTTGTGTAATGCACAGTGATTTTTTGCACACCTCTCTGTTAAAAGCATTCAGCAAGGCTAATGTCTTTCTTGATACTGAAAATTGACCAGTTATTTTTTCTAATTTAACATTATAAAAAGCAAATGTTCAATTATTTAAGAAATATCATATCTCAGAAATTCATTTATTTCTATGTACATCCAAAATTCTCTGATTAAAAAGGCAAGTTACAATTTCTCTTCCTGAAAAGGAACAAACTGAACTGGGAGGCAGGCAGCAGTCCTGAAGCAAAAGGGAAAAGGACCTCATGGGAGGAATTGTGATGGGTAAGTGAAGGATTGTTTGGTGGAGTTTGTCATATTGGCTTTTTCCAGCTTTTACTTATAATTGAATGAAATGGAATATGGTCATACATTGCTAACACTAGCAGGGGTGTGTCTGAATGGTGTTCAGTAGCTATGGGAAAGGCAAGGGAGGAATGGAGAGAATTTGGCTCATTAATAAATGACTTGTAGGGTTGGGTTTAGTAATGTCTGTGGAAATGCGAAGCTTGAAGCAGGGGAGTAGGAGAAGGAAAGTGGCTCCTGAGTATGTAAAAGCCACTGGGACCTCTGCTGATGATTTGGGCTAAAGGTTATCCTGGGGTATATTCTGTATCCACAATGAAATGCTTTCCAATTGTTCCCAAACGGGACCTGGGAGTGCTGCAGTCCATCAGCATCCCTCAGCAGCTCCCCTTGCAGAGTGATTCGTTGTGGCAGATTGTCAGGGGATGCCAGCAGTGCAAACAGTCGCAGGAGCTGGGATTGTCTTTTTGATGGTTTTGGGGGGATATTTTTACCCCCATTTTTACTCACTTGAGAAAAACTCACCACTAGTGAAGAGGATGAAGAAGGGTAAAGGGAACGGGGGAGGGTGTTTGTCCCCGTTTCAGTAGCAACTGTTTGGGCTGTGATACTTATTTCCTTAGGAAAATGTAAGGGATTAAAATGAGGGAACAGAACTCGATTTCTTCACACGTTCCAATCTCACAGACCTCGGAGCAAATTGCATTAGTTTTCTTTGCTCATGGTGCTCTGTCTCTGTGAATGTGGCCCTTTGGAGTTACCTGAAACATTGATGCTGGCTTTGACTACATTATGGTCTGTGTTTGGGCTATCTGCAGATTTTTGTTCAGTTTGATGTTTTTGCAAAATGCATACAGAGCACATGGAGAGGATGCTGCTGCTTATTTTCTTTTAAATCTGGGTATAAATAAACCTCTTCCATGCAGGTCTTCTCCATCCTGTCAGCTCCACACATCACCCTTCCCCAAGCAAGTTGTCAGGTCTCATTTCAGCTCTCTTGTCTTGTTACTGCAAAAGTCGCAGCTCCAGCCTGCATTTCCTTCTCTCTGAACATCTCCCTGGTGCCCTTCATTTTGTCCCTTCCATCTGATGCCAGCTGCCCACTGTCCCTGCCCTGCTCCCTGCTGCCTGCCCTGCAGCACTTCCATTTGGCGAGGGAGGGAAAGCCTTCTCTAAAACAGAAACAAGCGAAAAACTGCTGGAATGTAGCTGTGCATCCTTCAGTCTGGATTTCTGCATTTTTCTTAATAGAGAAATGCAATTTTGGGGGATATTTGTGCTCAGGCAGCAGCTGGCACTGGATCTAAGACTTGTCTCATCTCCCACACGTGGTGCAGAGCAAAGCCCCGGAGCCGTGCTGACTGGTGCCACGCTGACCAGTGCCGCACGAGGTCCTGCACTGCTTGGAGGTGGTGGAGAGCTGTTGCCAGGCTGCTCGACCACTCAATAACTAATGCTCATTTGTCTGTTTTCTGCTTCTTGAAGACAGCTGTGTGATAGCCTGATCAATTTTATCATTGCCATTCATGTGATGGCCTCCTGTGGCTTTACTCCGTCTTTTTGTTTTAAGAAAAAGGAGAACAGAAATCAGGGAGCCTCTCTTTGCTTTCCCCAGCCTGGGGATGAGGTGGAAATGCCACAGATGTTTGGATTTATTGTGTTTTTTTTTTAATCTTGCATTAGTTTTCAAGATCAAAATCTTTCACAGTATTTTGTGCGACAGCCCTGCAAGTATAAATAGAGAAATCACAGACAGTTCCCTGGTGACTGAGGGCTAATATCTGAATAATCTCACCTCCTACTTCATAACAATTCTATAGGAAGTAAGCTGCATTATGTGTGCCCACAGCCTTCCTTCACTGTGTCTGGTCTGCTGTGTGAGGTGTGCATGTAAATATTTCTAGGGTAGATCTCCAGTCATCAGAATGGGAGAGGCTGCATGAGGAAGGTGATGGGACCTTCTGCCTGCACCCGGTGTGGTTTGAAGCTGCCTGCATGCACAAGCACTGGGGCCAGGCTCACAGGCCTGGTGCTTGTTATGTGCTCATAGTTCTGCAGTATACTTACCATCCCAAGCTATTCCATCCAGTTGTGTTTGAAAACTCCACCCTTTGGTTCTGCTGTACCCTTAGCAAGCATCTCTGGACTGTGAAGTGGCAAAATCCAGCTAGGTTGGCAAATCATTAGGGGAATTAGGGGATTGTAGGGGCTCCAAACTGCAAAGGCTGAGGCTTTTGTTCACTGGTTTATTTTGCTTAAATACACCTTGATGTTAGGTGTTTAATGTTAAATAACATTAGTTTAGCAGAAAAGCCTGCCTGCTCGCTGCTGCTGCTGGGGAGGAATCCATGCCTGAAGAACAAATCACTCCTCTGGTGTGCAGCTAACCAGCACATCCAAAGTGCTTTATAAATGAGGCCACTTTCCTCATTTTCCCTTCACAGCTGAGGACACTGGCACTGTGCGTGATGTGGGAAGCTGGTGGATGGACCAGGATGCAGCTGGGACCAGAACTCATCCGTGCAGGACGAGTTGGAGGTGGCAGGCTGTCCCTGAGGTCTCCCTGTCGCTGAGTCCTGTTCCAAAGCTATGGCCATGGCCTGAGGAAGGTGCTGGGGAAGTGGCTGTGGCATGTACCTGTATGCTGGCTCCTTGCAGCCCCTCTCCTCACAGTCCCAGGCCCAGGGCCGCGGGCAGCCTTGCCAGTGTAGCTCTGTTGGTGCTCTACATGCTATGTTTTTCTGAAGACTTTTCCTCAAGGGGACATGCTCTGGTCTCCCTTTCCTGCAGGGGGCCACAGGACTGAGGAACTGTGAACAGGATGGGAGAGCAAATGTGTGCCGAGTTTGGCTTCCACATTGCATTGGGAGTCCCTGGCAAAGCAAGAACCCAATGCAACGCGGGCTCACTGCCCAGCCTCACCCAGTCACTGCCGCACCGGCAGCCTGTTCAGTTCTGCCCCGAGCCCTGAGCCTGCCCCCTACATCTGGGATTTAGTGATGGCATTTCAGAAAGTTTTGATTGATGCCAAACCAGAAGGAGATGAGAGATCCTACAACATATTAACAAATCACCCAATTGATTTATTTACCATGAAAATCACCCTAAGTGAAATGCTCTGATTTATCCAACTTTATTTCATACTTGTAATGGGAGGGACTGATTTAGTGATGCTGAGCCCAGCCATTAATGTACCATGTCCATAAATCGTGGTGCGCATGTGTTAAATGGGGATTTGTAAACCCCAGTCAGACTTTCTGATTTCATCCCTCCGCTGCCATCCTGAGCACCTTGAAAGTTCTCCCAGCTGAACAAAGTGTTTCCAAGCAGAGGAATGCTACCAGCGTAGCCTTCCAGGGTTCTCCTCTCTTAGAACCTGGGGATGCACGGTGCTTTGGGGTCTGGAGATGAGACTGATCACCTTCGGTTCCCCTTTCTCATTCACAAGTTAGCAGAAAGAAGAGAGGGATGGATGCGAGGAGTCACCAGGTGAGAGAGACAGGAGCTCTGGGCTGCATGCTGCTCTCTGCAGTGGCTGGCTCTTTTATAGCTCGCTGCTTTGTGTGTAGTGGAGTCACAGGAGATCAGTATGGGGAAGAGGGAGACAGAACTTAAAACAAGAAGGCTTTGCAACAGTTCTTCAGTCTGACTTCCTGAATAATTCAGGATGTGGTGTGTTGCCTTGTACTCTCACAATGAGGCTAATTACTTTGTAACCGAGCAAGGCAAGTGTGAAGGGATTTGAGCATCTCCTCATCCCACCCCCAGAATTTGCTTTCAGGTCTGCACTGCACAGAATGAGTTCTGTCAGGTATGAAATACAGCTGTGCCTTTGCCCTGCAAAGCTTTCCACCTGCGTCATTTTTTATTTTACAACAGTACTGGGCTGTAAGGAGTCAGAATTGACAAGCTCTGTGTGAGAGATGTAATTGATGTTTTTTCCATGAGGACATCTGAGGGGCAGGAGTTTCTGCTGTGTAGGTACTCAGTTCACAATTACAGGTGGGCACTGGTATACTTCTAAGACAGTAGATAGCTTTGGCTGCTGGAACAAAGTAGAATTTTAGTTAGATTAGGAATTAAACCAAACTACCCTCTACTATGCTCTTCCCAATGCTAGGTAATAGCAGACGTGGCCTTGATTATAATTACAGTGTCACGAGTTTTAAAGCTCTGTGCTGCACATAATGGTGCTCTAACAATGACCTCCTGCATACTGAGACCAATCAAGGCATTTCCATTTCTGAATCAATTGTAAATAGGGCTGCAAGAGGGCTGAGGAAATGGAACCAAATGTTCTGGGGCTCGTACCTGGGCAGGTTGGCTGAAGGTCTGTGACTCAGTGAGCCCCTCGTTCTCCCCAGCAGCAGAGGAGTGGTTGTGCTGGCAGGTACCAGCCTGTTTCTAGGACTCGATGCTGGCTTGCAGTCCCTGAAGGATGTCTGTGGGCATGCTGGGAGCTCGGAGGCAGCGGTTCTGGCTGGCAGCGGGAGCCTTCCCAGGCTGCAGGACTGCTCCCTGCTGTGCTGCGCCTGGCTGCCAGCGCACAGCCTGCCCGGCAGCAGTCCTGGATGGGAAAGATGAAAGGAGAAATATAGAAAGTCTTTACAAAAATAAAAGCTGAAGAGATACATAATTGTGATTAGGAGAAAGCTGCCTATGAACAATGGGGCTGTAGCTGTCAATGAACACTGCTGCTGCTTTTAGAATTTGTTAGGAACATCGGGTCCTGTGGAAGAAATCATTATTTTCTTCTTTTCCTGCAGTTATCACCTCTGCAAGGAGCACTGTGTACAGGTGTGCTTTTGTCTGCAGAGCTAGTAGCTCTCTTCCTCTCAGCAGCTGTGAGGAAAACTGGGACAGCCTCACTTAGTGACACAGGACTCTGTGCTGGAACTTGACATCAGTAACAAAATTTCTCCTGGCATCAGAAGAGGCAGTGTGTGTCCATTGACTTTTCTGGGTAAAACTGAAAAGCATAAAAGCTAAGGATGAGCCAATCTCAAATGGTGTCATTTCAATTGAATAGTTACTCCGTGACACAGCAGCTCTTAGATCCCAGAGCAGATGGGACCACTGTGTACAGGGCTGGTGGAGATGGCACTGACCTGCAAAGTACCTCTGTCTGACTTTGGAGCCCACAGATAGCCCTGTGACTTCAGGGGAGCACTCACATGCCTGGCACCAGAGAAGTGCTGAGATACCCAAGTCAGCTCATTTAAGATATAATACACACTTCTCAAATTCTTGGCTACCTCTTCACACAGCCCCTGCTTGGCTACTCTAAGCTATGAGCCTGGGCAGGGCTGATAGCTGCTTTGGTAGACAGACTCAGCTAATGCCAGTTGATCTAGCAGTGAAGATGGCCTTAAAAATAACCAAAATGCAGAATGTCATCAAACCCTACAGACTGCTTCCTCACACTTGAGAATTTCAGATGGACAGTGCTGCTGAGAGGAATGTGCTGTATGAGTGTAGAATGCAACTGTGGGACAGAAACCCTTGGTCTCTTACTGACACGATTGGAGGACGTGGCAGAACCTTCCAAAACTGCCTCAGGCAGAGGCAGAGTGAAAGGAAAGACAAGGGACCAGTAAACAGTGCAAACCCAATCCTGCTGTATTTATTTCACTCTGACAAAAGAGCTTCTGTTTATTTTGAAAGTGTTTGGAAAATTACGTTGAGGAGAGACACAGAAGTGGTGGCAGTGGAGATGTACGGGGAGACATTTGTCTCCTGCACTGAAAGCAGCATACAATCCAGCATGGAATCCTGTCTTGTCAAACCTGGAGCACTGAATCCTTCATTAAGGTACTGAATGAGTTTGGGCACTCCATTATATGCTGTGCCAGTACTCTGTCAGCTTAGAAAGCATATCCCAAAAAATAGTTTTGCCTATTTCAAGCCAGCTGACTTTATGCATTTCTTCCTCTGCACTGTATGTTGTGAAATGTTAACGAGGATTTTAAGAAGTAGACACTCTGCCCTCTTTGATGTGTTTGTTTGCTTTCTTCATTCCATGTCTCTTTGGCAGTGCGCTGTAAATGTTGATGGAGAGCGTTTGTTGGGGAAGAAATAAGCACACTTCCTTGGAGAAGTGAGAGCTGGAGGTGGAGGCTTCTCTCTTGTGCTCTGATTCCTGCAATTTCTATTGAAAGAGGCCACAGGAGTCCAGAGACGTCCAGTTCCTCTACTGTGTGCTGCGGTGTGGTCTGGGAGAACCCAGCCCTAGTCTGCAGTATTAGCAGGTAGGGTGCTGTGCCCTTTTGGAGGTCAGGGGATGCAGGCAGCCAGTAGGCGCTTGCTGCAGCTGGAGCCAGAGGTCGGAGCTTCAGTCAGCATGAGAGAAAAATGGACGGCACAGTGTGGCTGTTGGCCAGCAGGATCGCACCTCGTGGTTGTTTCCCAAATTAAAGGGTTCAGTCAGTCTTGCAGCCTGCCTGGAGAACAAAGGAGTGAGATGGATTTCATGCTCATTCTCTGAATTGCCCAGTGGCCCTTCTTTCAGCACAGATCTGTGTTTGTGTGCCAGAATAACCTGGGTTTATGTCTGGCACAGGAGATGTGACGACCTGTGGAGGACTGTGACCTGGGCTGCCACCTGGGAGGAGTGGCGAGCTGAGAGCACATGTCCCTGCCCTACAGTCTGCAGATACCCCAGCACTGGGCTGAGGGATGAGAGGGAAGAGAAAGAAGGGACAGGAATGTCCTGAAGGGCTTTCTTCAGCCTGGCTGGATTTGGAGGTGACACTTCATGTGTCAGCTTGGATTAACCTGTTTCAGGGAGCGCCCATCCCAGAGCCTCTGATGCACTCTGAGGACAGTGACCGTGGCATGTGGTGGCTGACATGGATGGGGACAGCGGGAGTGGGGCTGCTTTGTGGTAGGGCTGCTTTGTCCTTTGCTGTGTGTGACTGCATGTAGCCACAAGCATGGAGCTCACCTGCTTTCCCTAACACATGTTTGTGCCCAGTGTGCCAGTGCATCAGCTCTGGTATCGTGTACTTACGCTGTGGATTTTTGCAGCGCTCCTAAGCTGAGCTAGGTTTAAATGGAAATCTTATCTGAGAGCTAAATGGTTAACAGAAAGCCATAGCACCTGTCTGCAGCCCTGCTCCCTCCAATGCTGCTGAGCAGCATTTCATGATGGCAGGGAAATAATTCAGTACAGCCAGGCCCTGCTCTGTGGGAGATGAATGGAGCACAAGTGGAGTGGAGGTCACTTGTGTTAATCTGAAGCAAATAGGATTGTGGGACAAGGGGAAGGGGGTGAACCTCCTTTTATGTACAAATTCTATAGCTCTGAGGCTTAGGAAACACTTTATAGTAAACATTTGCAAAGTAGCCATGCCATTAACCTTCTCTGGCAGGAGAGACAAAGGTTTTCCTGCTTCATTTTGTGCACATCTCACGTTTTGGTACATATGCAAATCATGCTGGGTGGCAGTGTCTCATACAAATAAGGCTGGGATGTAGAGGCAGCTGTGCAGGAGGGATGGCTTGTGCTTCCCTGCAGCTGCAGCTGGACCTCTAGCATAGTAGGGGCAGAGAGAGCCTGGTGTGTAAGGAGGTGTCAGGGTGAGAGGAGTAAGCAGAAAGCCTCCTGAAATGCTGCACAGTAACAGAAAGCACTGCATCCTATGTTTTTGGTAACCCAGTGAGCAATTCCACTATTCTTCTGTCTGTATCTTAACTTCTCAGTGCCTGGAAATATCTGAGCCAGGCGGTGGGGAGGTGATGTTTGGGAAGAAGGGATGTTCAGCACCTTTTTGAGATCATACCTAAATGAGTGAGGAAGATGATGCAGCAGTGGAACACAGGCAGGCAGTTCTGTAGGGACATAGGCTGTGTGTTGTAAAGACGTTGTGTGGTGCTGCTGGTGTTTCCTGTCCCACAGGCAGGGTGGGGCTGCAAGTCAGTTTCTTTGTGCTGTTTCACATCAGTTGCTGGTATGCCTGTATAGCACTGCCCTACTTACAAGCCTTCAGTGTTTCTGATCCCTCTGCAGTGTTTCTTCTGTGAGCAAGCAGGCGTCAGGCACTTGCACTTTCAGGATGAACTCCCCAGTTCTCTCTAGCTTTGACTGAGCTTCAGGTAAGCTGCTGGATGCTCACTGCTGGCACACTGGAAGGTAAAGTCCCTGTAGTAAAGGCTACAAATCCACGGTGTTCCTTGGCTAACACATACCCCAGTATTATCTAATAGTGTCCTCCAGGCAGGAGAAGGGGCTGCGTGGTTACCGCTGTCTCTCCATGGGTGCGCACACAATCTCCCTGCTGTCAGCCTGTGAGCTGTAAGAAGCAGAGTGCAGCTGCAGGGCTCACACATGCCTCGCTGGCTCTGTTCCCTCTCGCTCTGTGGTCTTTCTGTCACACCAAGCAGCATGGCTGCATGGGGTGCTGCAGCTGCAGACTGTGCTGCGTTTGAGAGCGAATTGCCTCAGAGCCTTCAGTCTGTCCAGGGCTGTTTCCTGCCCAAACCGGGGAAGCTGGGATTTCCACGTAGTTTTGAAACTCGGTTCTGGTGGACATATATATAAATTCTATTTCTATCTGTTCATTCCTCACCACTGAAATGTTTTGGGAAACTCCATCTTCAAAGCAGTGTGCCAGCTGACGGGCCACTGCTCACTCAAGTTTGCTTGTATGGGGATCACCGTTTAGCAGGAAACATGACATTGGTTTGACATGCTTGGCAGATGAGACCGGGAGAAATACATCTGTGAGTTGTTAACTGAGAGTAATGTTTCTTACTTTCAGAGCATACAGATGTTTTTTTCCCTTCTCCTCTGCCAAAACATTTGGGCATTTCAGCATTGCCTGCACCCAGAGGGGGTCTGACTAGGCAGGGAATGACCTGTGCTGTGCATGTGCTGTTCTGCACTGGGTACCTCCTGCATACTCTGGCTCTGTGGCTTTGCACAAGTGGGCTTGCATCAGTTCTGGCACCTCACCTCTGGCCACCAGAGCTGTGTTGTGAGACACTGGTATTTCACCTTCGTGTGAACTTGGGGGTCAGGAGAAGCCTGGGTTGGTCCTTTCCTTCGGTGGCTGGAAACCCTTTCCCCAGAGCTTTCTTGTTAAGTTTTGTGTAAGGAGGTCAAATCGTTATTTAATCTGATGTTTCCCCTGAGCATATATGTGCCACGCTAAAACCTCTAGGTTTCCTGCCCCTTTGCAGGGCAGTTCCCCTCTCTTCATGCTTAGAAACAGTCTCTCCTGTCTTACAGTTTGAACTTACTTGTGGACAAACTCTACCAATTGGCTACATCATCAAGAAAGAAAGACGAGATGCAAAGGCTGTATTTTAATTAGAACATGATCTAATTAACACACCTGTGAGTACAGCCAGGCTACACACTGATGTTCTTGCTCATTCCCACACCTTTGGGGATTTGCTGCCAACCTTTGTCTCTCTATGGGAGGAACCTGGAAGCCGGGGGTTCTGTGCTCTGTTTCTGGCAGTGCCATAGATTCACTTGTGACCTTGTGCAAGTCCCTTTGGGTTTCACTTGTGGGGCTTTCATTTGTAGGAGACAGATGAAAATGCTTCCCTTGTTTTTTAGCACTTATTGTGAACCCTAATTAACACTTGGAAAGTGAGGAGCTTTAGGCTGTGGGGTGCTGCAGAGGAATATTGCTGTGGGAATATGATTAATAAATAATAACATAAATGGCACAGGAGTTCCCAAACTACATATTGCAATGGTTTATTTTTGTGATTTGTTTACTGCATATGGTCTCTATGAGTCAATCTGTATATCTCCTTATTTTTTATTACTGCTGGAAAAACCCTGGATAGGCTACATGAATATTCTGCCTCCTGAAGTGCTGCCTTGATCGTGCTGTGATCCACCTCAGCTCTCTCTTCAAGATGGAATATCCAGACTTCGAATCCTCTTGTCCTGTCTCTTGTCTGTCTCTGTGCTGTTGGACATTGTCCTTTTCAAGAGCAAGCACCAGAGTTGACACTGCGGCAGCCCAGTAAGGATGTTTTGCCCCTTAGCAGAGCTGTGCGGAGGCCTGCTGGGGGGTGAGGGATCCAGGCCTCCTGTTGAGGTGGCTCTCTGGAGGGTGAGCTCTTGCTTTGCACTTCAAGTGTAAGGTTGCTTCCTGTGTTAGGGTAAAGGAGCAAACAGGAGGAGATGACTAAACGGGGAGAGGAGGGAAGGCTGAGAGGCACTCAGAGCTCAGTTTCTGGTGGGTCTCAGGGAAGGTTTATGTCTGACTGTACTAAGAAATAGGGAGAGATTGCCCTGTATGGTGTTAGTTGCAAGTGTGAAAGGATGTCCAGGACAGTCATGGAAGGAGAACTGAAATTTTGAGCCCCTGTGGCACAGCTCTGCTCTTCCCACAGTGTGTGTCAAGGAGGCTTCTCCATATGAGTGTATTTGGAGTACTTTTGGATGTGTTTCATTCTCTGTGCTCCAGTCCTTTGCTCTTCATCTCCCAGCAGCCTTTGTCTGACAGCCCTGTCAGTTAGATTGGCATGTTCCTACTGCTGCCAGCTTCTCTCTTTTTGCCAGGCTTCTCTGATAAATTCCCCATGAGTGTAATTACTGTCCTGATGAGGTTAGGTGCTGCAGGGCTCTCCTTCAGTGGGCTGAGCTTATGAGTCCCCTGGGCTCTGCTGATCTCCTTGCCATTTAGAAGCAGTGGTGTCCAGCAAATGCTTCTGACTTGTGCCTCTTTATTCTGCTGTGCATGCTGTGCAGATCTGAGATCCCCTTGCTGCTCTCTCCTAGGAAAACTAGGTAGATTACCAGTGCTTGTCCCTGCGATGGCTATCATGTACGGTTGTGATAGGCAGCTGTGTGACCTCCCTCATGGCAGAGCTATTCATTCTGGCACTCAGCACAATGTGAGAAGTAATCTTAGTCCTGGGGTTCTCTTTGCAGCTGCAGCCCTTAGAAACTGAGGTTCCAAGGGTTCAAACAGTATTTTGGGGAAGGAACCAGAGTGCATATATGTTAGTGGACTTTTTTTTTTATTTACTTCTTCTTATCCAGGTAGCAGAAGCATCATGAAGAATCCATTATCTCATTTCCTTACTGTTATCACCTGGCAGGAGCCAGCATGCCTGCATGTGTGCAGCTGCAGAGCTCTGCACCCCTCCAGGTGGCTCTGTGAGGTTAAGTAAGGGAGCATGTGCCAGCAGATGGCATTCCTGAATACACAGCATTGTTTCAGCGTTTCCATGGGGTCTCAGCCAGTACTTTAGGATGCATGTAGCAAAAAGTGCAACACATAGCATTCCCACACTGTGTTCACACCCATGGCTGCAAGCTGTTAGGGGCCAGTAAGCCCAGGTAGCAGGGAGCAGCAGGGGCTGTGTGTCAGAAAGGAAACTGAGGTGCACCTGGGTGTGAGGCCATCCCCACTCCCTGGGTCTGTTCAGAGCCACTCACCTCCTAGGTGTGCAGGGACCCAGGAGGGAGGTGCAGTAACTCAGGCCCTGCTGCTTCAGCGGTGGCAATTTCGAGTGTGCAGTTTATTGCAGAGACAAAATGGTTTTTGCTTAGAAAATTACAAAGTAGAACAGTCATTACAGGGAGTCCAAAGTACAGCAGGTTATTCTGCAACGCTGACGCATCTGTGGGACTGATGGTGCGTCCCCATTTCCCATGTGCTGATAATATGGATCTCTTCTCTTTTCCTTTGTCTTCTTTATAGGAGGCCTGTGGAGCAGGTGTATGGCAGGCTGACTGCTGCATTGAGCCAGTGTCCCCAGGGGAGGTACAGTGGGATGGGGCAATTTCATCCTGCAGCCTGCCTAGGGTAGACCTTGCTTTCATATTTTTGGAGTCAAAAGAGAGAGGAAAACTCACACTGTGTGAGAGCTCTTTTGGTTTGGGGGTTGCCTTTTTTAACCCCAACCAACAGAACCCTAAAGGCCCTGAAGTGCTGTTCCTCCTGACAGCCATTCAGCTCTGCCTGGCACAACACACGATCAGGGCTCCACTCTGCCAGCATGTGGTCCTGCTGGGAGAGCAGTAACATTCAGCTCCCGTTAGAAGACAAAAATGGCATCACAGGGCCATCTGAGGGCACATTTGCAGCAGTCAAAGTGAAGGCAAGGTATGGGCTCTATTTCTGAGCCAGGAGGGCAATCTGTTTGCAGTCCCTGGGACTTGTCAGCCCAGGAATGATTAGTGAGGCAAAAGAAAAAAGCCACAGAGCTCCTTCTGCCCAGCTATGGTGAGAGATGGAGATAAGGACTCTGCACCCAGGAGATAGCTGGCAGCAGCAGAGCAAAGCCATGCCAGGCCCTCTCACCATAGCAGTTGTCCAGGTGCTGTGTTCACAGCTGTAACTAGCCTGGTGTGCATTCCTGCACCATGTGCTGTTTTGAAGGGAGCATGGCCGCTTTGTAAGATCAGGTGGGATGGCACAAAGGCTGCGTGCCATCGGGTCTCTGAAGTCTGGGTGGAACAGCGAACACTGAGCGGTAGGCTTGGATAAAGCCACACCACCTGCATCTTCACATCATCTGTGCTACAGTCTGCAGCCTGGGCTTACTGTGTGTACCCTGCACACGGGGATTGGGTGTAGGGCCTCCTACTGCTGCTCTCCCCCGACGATGAGGAACACATCTGGCATTTCCTCGCCTCGCTTTTCTGAGACTCTGTGAACTTATGGCATTTCCTGCCCTCTCCATGGGGCAGCAGTTCCTTCTGCTGGGGTGGGCACCCATCACCTCCAGAGCAGAGCTCTCCCTGGGGCTGAGCGAGGTAACTGGCCTGTTTCCCTGGTGTGAACCAACGGCTGTGCAAGGCAGCTAATGAGGAACAGCCAGGGTAGCAACAAGATTAAAAATATGTATGAACAAATGTCTTGTTTTGACTGCAAGGATGCACTGAAGCATAAGAGTCTGGGACCCGCGGTAAGCCAGAGGCACATTGGATTGGCATTCAGACTGGCTGCTGCAGCACAGGCAGCACGGGAAAAGGGATGGCAGGAGCCTGCTTTACACTGGTGTCATCTGGGGTAATGCCATGCCGTCACCAATTACATTTATCTGTGTGCTGGACCGCAGTGGGGTTACATGGTGTCAGGAGTGCAGCGGGATGCTGATGAGCCCAGAGCTCTGCCCCTCAGGATGGCACCTTTTTGTTGTGAAAGTGGTTTGTATGCAGCCTTTATCTGCTCACCAGATGTCGAGAGCAGGGAGGTGGATGCTGAGCGTGGTGATCCCATCCTGGCTGGCCCACGGGCACTGGCAGAAGCTAAGAGGGGTTGTCAGTGAAGTGCACAGAGAAAGTGGGTACCCTGGTGAAGCATGTTGCTTTTTGTTTCATGAAAGAATACAGCAAAGGTATTTAATTTTCATTTCTATTTTAAGGGTGATTGTTCTTGGCTGGGTTGGGTCCCTGTAACACTTCACAAAGTGATTTTCAGATAGTTGAAGGCTGTCAGCACGCCCCAGTCATTTTCCTCTCACAAAGATTTTTGGAGGAAGGCTTATCCTTGCACTGCAGGAGCTCGCTCTGGCAGTGAACCCTACCAGCCAGCTGCCCAGGTACTGTCATGGCAGGGAAGGCTGTTTGGTACCTTGGCTGTAGGGTGCACACATGGAACCTGCAGGGATGGCTGTCTGCCCTCAGCTCTCTTCACAGATACATTCATTTGCTCATGGAAGGAGCTGGTTTCTCTGTTGTGTGCTGGGTTCATCAGGAACCATACATCTCTGAGCCTGGGATTCCATGTGTACTGAAAGACAGAAGTACCTCATGGAAGAAGAGAGTTAGTGGAAGAGTTGGTCAACCACATGGGTTTGTAGCCTGTGTTCTCCATGAGAGCCCTCACATCCCCATGATGGAGATTCGATTCCCTTGCCCTGTTGGAGTGTCTCAGCTGCCCGATGCCAGCAGAGCTGAGGTAAAGGGCCTCTGACCTGGCACTGCAGTGCTAAGCTGTCCCCAGTGGCACTGAAGTCATGTGTTTATCTTGGAAGTCAGTCCTGCCAGCCCCATCCTGTATATTAGCAATTCCAATAAAAATAATAATTGGATTCAGTCCATTGAATTTAACATTTAAATGTCAGCTGGGGATTTCTTCCTGATCCCGGTTCTCGCCTAGGTGACATCAGATTAATAAGCCTGATTGCATTCTCTGAACGCCTGACTTCCACAGTCAGAGATGAGGGCTGAAATGCAGTGCTTTCTGCACAGCTGTACTTTATGGATTTGACAGGAGCAGGTCAAAAGGCCATGCCTGTGATTCCTGAAATACCATTTCTTTTTATATTTGATTTTGATCTGAACTGGATGGAGAGCAAAACTTTCTTAAATTTGCCTTGAATTAAGTGCTCCTGTAGATAGAAGCTAAAATAATACTTTATTGAGTATTTTAATGAAGCTAATCACTGAAGCTGACATTAAAAAGGTCCTCTAATTCATGACTTATCTCACCCTCTCCCTGTGGACGATTTGGGTTTAAGGTCTCTTGAATGTATCTTTCCATAATCTGATTAAAAATTCTTTCTCTATTCAAACCTGGGAACTTTTGAACTCAGAAAGACATTATTTTTTTTTAGGAAAAAGCTTTACTTTATTTTCCCAGAAAAGTCATACTCTGCTCTGAACTTAAGATGAGAGCTTTCTTCTGAGCTTGTGGCCTTCTGTTTCTTAAGCAGTGCTTGGGACTGTGCTGTGTCAGAACATACTATAAGTTCTTCAGTAATGACTGAATGTGAAAGATAAATCTGTGGAACAAACTTACCTGTGGTGTTTGTATCTGTACACTTGCTTGGCCAGGCTGCCATCCCTGGCAGTTCCTTAAGGAGTTCTTTTCTGTGAATGGGTCTCCCATCTTACTGGCTGTGTCCTGATGTACAGTGTGCTACGCGCATATGGAGGGCTACAGGGGGTAAAGGTGAGGAAGGTGCTGGAAGGGTTCAGACAGGTGAGAAGCAAGAATGAGTATTGTCCCCTAAAGAGGTAACTACAGTGAGGGTGTGTTGGAAGCAAGGCTGTGTTTCAAGATCCAGTAGTTCCTCTGCGTATACCTGGGTCTGTTTCTGGCACATTCTGCATCTACTGTTGTGATGCGGTCAGTCTCGCTAAGTCCTTTTTCCAGAACTGGTTCCTGGAATCTTTGTGGAAGTGTCTCACTAAATTGAGTTTCAGAGGAATCTTTTCCTAGCTGCTGCAAATTGTTTCTATCACACAAACACTCCCTGTCCTGCTGCTCTAGCTGGTATTCTGTACAGCAGAGAAAAGAGGAGCACTTCAGCTGGTTCAGCCGATGCCTGTCTGCTGGAGCCACTGCTTCTTTAACTCAGTGTCAAATACTTTGCCTGGTCAGCAGCTGGAGAGTTTCTTGCATTTTAACATTGCAGGTCACAACTGTGGGAAGCTTGGGAAATGTATTCTCTAAGTTAAGGCACACATTCTCCAGCATGCTTGGCCTAATTTTGAGGCTTCAGACTAACAACCTGATATGAAAGCGCTCCAGACAGCACAGACTACCTTGTCTTCCAGCTGTTGGAGGACAGTGCCCTGAGCAGCATAGTCATAAAATCTGGCTATCATGGAATGTTTTTCAGGCAATGGAGTCTTTGTTTGTGGAGCGGGAACCATGTAAAGATGTCTCTCATCTCCAGGACCTCTGAGCTGATGTTATCTGAATATCTGAATATCTGCCTTGCAACATGTTGGTAATCAGGTGTTTATTCTCACAAGCTGTCGTGCAGTGCCCTGTGTTTGCTGTTCATAGCACCTTTGTTCAGAGCCACTCGTGGTGGAGCTCCACTGCCATCAGAGCAGTGAAATCAGAGCTCAGTGACACTATTGCATATACACTGCTCCTTTTCTCTTTCTGAGGCATAGCTGAAGAGCAGTGGTCAAAAGAGAAACTAAGTAATTGGTTTTGGCCCTGATTTTCATTGGTATTAAGTAGCAGCGACTCTACCAACTGTATGAGAACAAACCATGGGTGAACGTGCCCAAAATCAGGTCTGTGTGCTCTTCTGTTGAGGGTCTGAGCCAACACTGATGTCTTATTTTGAGCTAAGGAAGATAGATAAGTGCAGAATAATCTATGCATGGAACCACTATAACCATAATATCACCAGCAACAACTCTGTATTGTGCTCCTAGAAAAATGAATCTTAATCTGCAGCAGGCACTGACCTAGTATGAGATTAGTTCTCAGATGCATAACATTTGTAGGAAAAGTAGATCTTTGAAAGAGCTGAATGAGCAGGAAAAGCCATTTTGGAAACAAGGATCTGGTTTCATTTGTGGGGACAGGAAAAAAGAACCATCAGAATGAAAGCAGCCCAAGCTGCTTGGAAGGAGTAATTCAGACACTCCTATGTGGAGACTCCAGCGGGGAACTCAGGGTCTAGGATTTCTTAGGGATGCAAACCAATGCAAGCTTCTGTGTGCTGGAGGTAAGCTGACCCCTGAAAGTAGCCCATAGTGTCCCCTCCTGAGCCTGCCTATGTGCGTCCCAGCAGGCACAAGAACCCGTACTATTCCTATGGGGAAAAATAGATGCCCCCTGTGTGGGAGGCTGGGAGGTGTCTGAATGCAAACCAGGTGGGATTGGACTAGAAGGATCCCTTAAAAACTCAGAAGTCCCTGGCTCTGCAGGAGGCTGCAGTGTGTCCTGTTTACAAGCTGCATTAAGGTAGGGCTGGGTACACTGAGGCTGCCGGTCCTGCTGCTCCTGTTGGAAGGCAGTTTAAATTGCAGTTTGCAGAAAAATGAAAAGGGACCTGAGAGCGACAGCAGGACCTGTGGGAGGCAGTGCTGCCACCCCGCTCTGCTTGCTGCCTCAGTTTCACCTCTGCCCAAACTGGCAAAGCAGTGCTGCTGGGCTGCACACCTCAGAGCAGAACAGCTCACTGCGGCTCGGGTGGCCTTTCAGAGCTCCAGCACAAGCAGTGCTGGCTTGTGTTGTCACCCCAGTGTGACACCCTGCTCCAGGCAGATGTTGCCATCCCTTTGTTCCTTCCTACGGCAGGAGCTCAGAGCCTGGCGCCTACCTGAGTGCTCAGGCGGGTTGTCAGCTCTGGATTTTGTACTGTATGTGGTAGGAGGGCAGGTTCTCAGTTCTGCTGGTTCCAGGAGGTGGGTTATGTCCCATGTGGTTGTTTGCAATGGTTGTGAGCATCTGGCAACATTTTAATGAGGAATAGCAATGGTATGTTGAGAAATGTATCTGTATCTGTCAGCATGTAGTCAAAGATTCATAGTTCATTGGCGTCTGTTAATGTTCTTATTACATATCAGTTAAATCCATGGTTGAAACATTAATTTTGAGTAGGAAAACTATGATTTGAGGCAAAAATATAAACTAAAAGTACAGCTGGTAAGGGACAGGGAGAAGCCCATAGGCAGGGCACGAGGAAAGGGATGTAAAGGAGAGGGCCAAATTTCCTGAGGCATGGAAAAATGCTACTTTTCTGAAAGAGTGGTCAGGCACTGGAATGGGCTGCCCAGGGAGGTGGTGGAGTCAACGATCCTGGAGGTGTTCAAGGAACGGTTGGATTTTGTGTTGAGGGACATGGTGTAGTAAGTACAGTTGGTGATGGGTGAATGGCTGGACTGGATGATCTTGAAGATCTTCCAGTCTCAGTCCCCAGTGAGGACCATGGGATGTCTGTGTCCCATCTGGGCACTCTGGGAGGGACTGCGGACAGCCGGGCCACAAGGTACCTGTGACTGAGGTGTCTGGCTGCTGGGCCCTGCCTTGCAGTCCAGGTATGTTGCAGTGCCAGAGGTTCCTGCAGCTGAGCTCACCTGTGGCACAGAGGGGCTCAGGGCAGCCCACGAGGCCGATGGGAAGCTTTGTGTGCTGCGGGGCCCTGCCACCTGCCCAGGCCATGCAGCTCCTGGGCTCCGGCCCTGTGCCCAGATCCCAGAGGATCCCCGCGGCTGGGAGCTCTGCTGGCAGCTTGCTGCCCGGTGTCTTGTTCCGTGCTGGCTCCCACTAGCCAAGCTCCTTTCAAGGGAGCCAGTGTCCCTTCTCCCTCAGAAGCGCTGAGGGTCCCCAACACTGCTCCATTAGGAGACAGCCTTGTTGTCAGGACAACGCGCCGTGCTTAGCTGCCGTGAGGGCTGAGCCTGCCCAGCGCCAGCCCCGGCTCAGCAGATGCTCTCCTGCAGCCAATCGGCGGGCGCTGGCAAACCATGACATCATGGCTGAGCAGGCCCCAGCGTTTAGTCATTAGCTTTCAGCATCCATCCGTGTCCCTTCTCGCCCCAATCAGCCCGACACGGGGCTGCCACCACACCAGGGTAGTGCAGGGATGCTGAGCCATGTGCCTTTGCCAAGTGCACCTGGGATGCCTTGCTATTCTGTGCCATATCCAGTGCAGCGCTGAGCGGGGCTCCTGAGCTGCTCAGCCTCAGCACGTGGCCTCCAGGATCAGGATCCGGCAGCTGTTCAAAGGAGTTCCTCTTATTCTCAAAAACACTTTCCTTATTTCCTGCCCAACCTAGCTCAGTGTGCGTTCTGTAAATGCTGCTGCTCGGCCTCTCCTACCGAGACTTGCACACCCTTTTCCATAGGCAAAGCACCGGTGGTTTTAGGCAGCGTGAACCAGCAGGACTGTGCTCAGTGCATGAGGCTCTGTTTGGTTGCACATGAAAGGTGAGGGTGCATCGCCTTTGGCTTTGAGCCTCTTCCTGCAGGAAGGGATGCAGAGCTGACACTTTGCTGGGCCGCCTGACCGCATTCTGGGGAGCGCGGCTGCTGATGGGGCTGTGTCATGATGGCAGAGGGGAGCAGAGCTCAGTATCCCAGGCACTGGGCACCAGAAAAGCCACGACAGGTGAGTGAGGGGCTTGGTGAGCCTCACATGCCAACCCCTAAGGTGTGTGCTGTTAGCAGATCGCAGTGGTTTTCAGGAAAACCTGTCTCATGGTTGGTGTTTAGCGAGGTGTCTCTGGCTTCCACCAGCTGTAGCTCCTATGCAGGCGGAGGGCAGGGGCCCAGCTCTGTGCTTTCCACTGCTCTGAGCCCTGCAGTCACGTTTCTGTTCTTCCACAAGGAGAACGATGCTGAACCCCGCTTCGTGCACTTGATCCTCTGCAGAGCGAGGGCCGAGCTCAGGGTGCGGGGAGCATTTCCTTACAGCGCTTATAGGAACAGCTAACTGTCGGCTTGCGGTGACACAGTTTTAGTTGGGCTCTTTGAGAGGGTTGGGAGCAGCTCGCCGCGGCGCAGCCCTCACACCCATACCGTGGCAGAGGTGCGCGGTGCCCCCGCAGCAGAGCGGGGCCACCCGAGGGAGTAGGCAAACCTCACCGCGCCGTCCGTCTTATTTCTTTCCGAAAATAAGAGGCCAGCGTCACGCGGTCCGGGCCCATTTCTCCTTTCCAACCGCGTCCTCAGGCGCTCGGGCCGGCAGCGGCGCCGGCAGCGGCGCCGGCAGCTCCGCTCGCTGCGTGCCACCCTTCGCTCCCTTCCCTCCGCGCCGCCGCCTCGCGCCCCAGGTTCGCCCCGCGCGCCGAGGGCTCCCCGCAGCCGGGCGGGCGCAGCCAATGGGCGCGCGGCGGGCGGCGGGGTGACGAC